>NC_134489.1:45723670-45948547 GCF_040206685.1 Ascaphus truei | reverse complement strand
TCTCTATATTCCGCTCTCTCTCTCTCTCTCTATCTATCTCACAAACACACACTTTCTCTCTCTCTACCTCATCCCTCTCTTTCATCCCTATTCCCCCCTCTCTCTATAATACCCTCTTCCCTCTCTCTTTCACCCCCTCTTTTTCTTTCACTCTTTCTTTCCCCCCTTTTTCTCTCCTCTCTCTCTCACTCTCTCTTTCTCTCCCCATCTTTCTCTCTTTCACCCCCACTTTTTCCCCTCTCTCGCCCACCCTCTCTTTCTCTCTCACCTCCTCTTCTTTCTCTCACTTTCACCACTCTCTCCCTCTACCTCACCCCTCTCCCTTTCATCCCCTAATCCTCCCCTCTCTCTTTGATACCATCTCCCCCCGCTCTCTTTCACCACTCTCTCTTTCTTTCACTCTCTCCCCTCCTTTTTTCTCTCTCTCTCTCTCTACCTCTCTCTTTCTCTCCCATCCACTCTCTCTCTTTCACTCTCTTTTTTCCTCTCGCTCACCCCCTCTTTCTCTCTTCTCACCTCCTCTTTCTTTCTCTCACTTTCACCTCTCTCTCTCTCTCTCTCTCTACTTTACCTCATCCCCTAATCCCCCCTCTCTCTTTAATACCCTCTCCCCCCTCTTTCTTTCACCCTCTCCTCCCCCTCCTCTTCCCCTCTCGCTCTCACTTTCAACCCTCTCCCTTTCACCTCCTCTTTCTCTCTCACTTTCACCCTCTCTCTCTCTCTCTCTCTCTCTCTCTCTCTCTCTCTCTCTCTCTCTCTCTCTCTCACACACACACACTTTAACCCCCTCTTTCACTTTCACTGCTCTCTCTACGTCATCCCTCTCTTTCATCCCCTATTCCCCTCTCTTTCTTTAATACCCTGTCCTCCCTCTCTCTTTCACCCATCTGTCTTTCTTTCACCTTCTCTTTCCCCCCTTTCTCTCTCTCTCTGCTCTCACCCTCTCTTTGTGTCTCTCTCTCCATCTTTCTTTCTCCCTTTCATCCACTCTCTCTCTTTCACCCCACTTTTTTTTCCACTTGCTCACCCCCTCTTTCTCTCTCTCACCTCCTTTCTTTCTCTCACTTTCACCTCTCTCTCTGTCACAAACTCACCCTCTCTCATCCCTCTCTCTTTCATCCCTTATTCCTCCCCTCTCTCTTGAATACCCTCTTTCACCCCTCTCTTTCTTTCACCCCTCTCTTTCCCCCCCTCTTCCCCTCTCATTTTTAACTCCTCTTTCTCTCTCACTGTCACCCCCTCTTTCTCTCACCCCTCTTCCTCTCTCTGTTCCTCTCTCTATTTCTCTCTCTCTCACACACACCCCCTCTTTCTCTCTGTCTCACTTTCATCCCCTCTTTCTTTCTCTCTCTTTCACTACCTCATCCCCCTCTCTCTCTTTCATAACCTCTTTCTCACCCCTTTCTCTCTCGGACCCTCTCTTTGTCTTTCTCTCTCTCCCATCTTTCTCTCTCTCCCTCTCCCCATCTTTCTCTCTCTCCCCGCTTCGCTCTCTTCCCCTTTCTTTCTCTCTCTCTCTCTCTCTCTCTCTCTCTCTCTCTCTCTCTCTCTCTCGCCCCCTCTTCCACTCCCTCTTCCTCACCCTCATCATCTCTCTGTTTCTCTCTATTTCACCCCCTCTTTCTCTCTTTTACCTCCCCTTCCTCTCTCTTTCTTGTTCCCATTTTTCCCATCTCTCTCTTTTTCTCTCTCCCCTCTTTCTTTCCCTCTCTATCGCTTTCTCACTTTTCCCTCCCCTATACTCTCTTTCTCCTTCCTCTCCCTTTCCTCTCTCTCTCTCTCTCTCTCTCTCTCTCTCTCTCTCTCTCTCTCTCTCTCTCTCTCTCTCTCTCTCTCTCTCTCTCTCTCTCTCTCTCTCTCTCTCTCTCTCTCTCTCTCTCTCTCTCTCTCTCTCTCTCTCTCTCTCTCTTAACATCTCTTAGGACATGGAAAATGATTATAAGTGTGTTTGTCCTCGTGGTTTCTATGGGAAGAATTGTGAGGTCAGCGCTATGACATGTGCTGATGGTCCCTGCTTTAACGGGGGCACCTGTGTCGAAAAGAGCAGTGGTGGTGGGTACAGCTGCCGCTGTCCCCTAACGTACCATGGCTCTAACTGTGAGAAAAAGATTGACCGCTGCAGCAACAGCCCCTGTCTGAACGGTGAGATTCACCCACCCCCCCCTGCTCCGTGATCTCCCCACTGTGACTGCCCCACACTGTGTGACTAACACCCAATCGTCCTGCTGTGAGATCTTGCACCACACACACTGTGTACCCCCCTCACCACCCGACCATATATGGCACCCCTCTCCAACACACTAACATGAAAATGCAAAAAAAAAAAAAAAAAATGCGCTAGGAATGCCCATAAATCTAACAATTACTACTCATATAATCTACTAAAATAATATGTGCATGTGACAAATATAAACATTCAATAATGACTATCTAAACCAGTGGTTTCCAACCTTTTTTTTGGTTAAGGACCCTTAAGTGAAATTCCCAACCCTCTGTAATAGCGCGTCTGAGATCAGATGCATTGTAAGGAACCCCAACCCTCTGTAATAGCGTGTCTGAGATCAGATGTATTGTAAGGAACCCCAACCCTCTCTAATAGCGCGTCTGAGATCAGATGTATTGTAAGGAACCCCAACCCTCTCTAATAGCGCGTCTGACATAAGATGTATTGTAAGGAACCCCAACCCTCTCTAATAGCGCATCTGAGATCCAATTCATTGTAAATTCTTCTGTATTTGATACAATTTTCAAATGACCTGAAAATTGCAGGGAACTCTCTAGGGATGCCCAGGGAACCCAAGGGTTCCTAAGAACCCTGGTTGAAAAACACTGGTCTAAACCGAGTATAATTATAAATGAGCTATGCAACAATAACTGTGGTCTAAACTCTCACTCTATAATATATTTATATGGAAAGAAGGAAGAAGCGCGGGAGACTCCAATGGTATATTTTTTTGTATTTTCTCAAAAAAAAATCAGTGTGGTAAGTATAGCAATCACAGGTTAATAATTCAATCAACTAATGTTAGAATAATATACAACGGAATCAGCAGAGTCTCGCTTGTCTGTAGACTTCCTCGTCCTTGTTGTTTTCCCTTGTGAATGCTGCAGGAGATTCTGGGGACGCCTGCACCGCTCTTCGCACACTGCTCTCCAAAGATCTTATGTGACAGACGACAGGTAGCCACAGAGTCAGAATACCTCCGTAATTACCAAAAACCTACGCGTCTTGTGGATATACCACTTCCTCAGGGTCATGGTTAGGGTTAGCTACACTTTATATAGTGTTTGATCTTCGGAGATCAGTGTGCGAGGAGCGGTGCCAGCGTCCCCAGCATCTACGGTAGTGTTCATATGTGAAAACAACAAGGACGACGAGTGAGTGTGATACTTACCACAATGACTTTTTTGAGAGAGAATTTGTACATATATTATACCAACCATTAGTGTCTCCTGCTCTTATTCCTTCTATCTATCTATCTATCTATCTATCATGCTGTCATTATGGAAAGAATAGCCCTGCATACAGCAGCTCCGTTCTGTATGCATATAATATACATTGGTCTGTACCCCCATCCTGATCCCGCTCTCCCCCTCCTACCCTCCTCTTTCCCCTCACTGGTCTGTATCTCTTCCTGACCTCTCTCTCTCTCTTTCCCCTCACATAGGAGGCCATTGCCTGGACATGGGGCGAAGTGTGGTATGTAAATGTCGTCCAGGTTTCTCAGGCCCCCGGTGCGAGCTGAACATTGATGACTGTGCCCGTGGTCCCTGTGCTAACGGGGGGACCTGTGTGGACGGGGTGAACAGCTACACCTGCTCCTGCACACTGGGCTACGGGGGTAATGACTGTGCCCTGCGCATGGATGCCTGCAGCTCCCGGCCCTGCCACAACGGGGGCACCTGTTACACCCACTTCAGTGGCCATGTGTGCGAGTGCCCTGTAGGGCTCATGGGCTCCAGCTGTGAGTTTAGGGTGCAGGCTCCCACTCCCTCCTCCAGCCATGCTGACCCCCCCTTCATGCTGGCCCTGGCTGCCTCCATGGGTCTGGGACTGGTCACCCTGTGTTTGCTCAGCTGTGCAGTGGTGTTGGTTATGAGGGGGGTGAGGCGGGCACAGGACCACAGGAAAGGAAGGGTCACCAATGACCTGGAGACCAGGAACAACCTGAAGGAGAAGGATCCATTCCTGATCTCACCGCCTCACTTCAAGGTGCCCAACCAGGACTGTCTGAGAGACAAATCCAGCAGTAAACAGAAGCTGCTCCAACTGTCAGAAAGCGAGGAGGAGAGAGGGGCACACAGGAGCACTGACCGGTGAGTGACCAGTGTGTTTGTGTGTGTGTACACAGGGCCGCAGACAGATTTCCCGGGTCCCAGGACTAGAGTTACGACGTCCCCCCACCCCCATGTCGTCGGTCTTGCCTCAGTCCCCCCATTTCACACCTCACGAGCCCCCTCTATTCCCCCCCCATCTTCCAATGTATCTCTCTCCTCTCCGTCTCACACCCTCTCTTACTTACGCACCCCCTCTCTCCTCTCACTCCCCCCATCAATTACCCCACTCTCACTCAATTCCTTCCCCTCGCATGTATTTCTCACCCCACCGTCTCGCTCTTACGGCCTCTTTTCCTCACTTTCTCTTCTCATTCCCCCTCCACCAATTACCACATTCTCACTCATTCCCCCCCCCTCCCGACACAGACAACCCCCCAAATACATATAAGAGAAGCCCCCCACCCTCCCAAATACATATAAATGAAGCCCCCCACAAATACATATAAAAGAATCCCCCCACTCCCCAAATACATATTAAAAGAAGCCCCCACTCCCCCAATACATATAAAAGAAGCCCCCCACCCCCCTAATACATATAAAAGAAGTCCCACACACCCCAAATACATATAACCCCCCAAATACATATAAGTTAAGCCTCCCACCCCCATAAATACATATAAAAGAAGCCCCCACTCCCCACACATACATATAACAGAAGTCCCCCCCACACCCCCAAATACATATAACCCCCCCAAATACATATAAGTGAAGCCCCCACCCCCAAATACATATAAAAGAAGCTCCCACCCCCAAATACATATAAACCCCCCAAATACATATAAACCCCCCAAATACATATAACCCCCCCCAAATACATATAAAAGAAGCCCCCACCCCCAAATACATATAAAAGAATTCCCCCAAATACATATAAACCCCCCAAATACATATAAAAAAAACTATACATATAAAATAACCCCCCCAATATATATAAAAGAACCCCACCCACCCCAAATACATATAAAAGAACTCCCCCACCACCCCCCCAAATATATATGAACCCCCAAATACATATAAATCATCCCACCCTCCCAAATGCATATAAAATAAACCCCCCAACCTCCAAATACATATACCCCCACCCAAATACATATAAAAGAAGCCCCTATCCCCCAAATACATATACATGAAGCCTCCCACCCCCACAAATACATATAAAAGAACCCCCCAAATACATATAAAAGAAGCCCCCACCCCCCACAAATACATATAAAAGAAGCCCCCCACCCCCCACAAATACATATAAAAGAAGCCCCCACCCCCCAACTACATATAAAGAACTCCCCCACCCCCCCAAATACATACAACCCCCCCCCACTACATATGAAAGAACCACCCCAATACATATAAAAGAACCCCCATCCCCCCAACTACATATAAAAGAACCCCCCAAATACATATAAACCCCCCAATACATATAAAAGAACCCCCACTACATATGAAAGATCCCCCCCACCACCCCAATACATATAAAAGAATCCCCACCCCCCCCCCAACTACATATAAAAGAACCCCCCAAATACATATAAACCCCCCAATACATATAAAAGAACCCCCACCCACCCCAACTACATATAAAAGAACCCCCCAAATACATATAAACCCCCCAATACATATAAAAGAACCCCAAATACATATGAAAGAAGCCGGCCACCACCCCTATACATATAAAATAACCCCCACCCCCCAAATACATTCTCTCGCCACCGGGCCTGGCTTTCCCCAGCTGTGGGCCTTCCTCACTCTGTGATGCTGGCGTGCGCTGGGCCTCTCATGCCGGTGAGCGCCGGAAGCTGAGCCCAGCTTGCTTCCGGTGCGCATTGACGTCAGAGAGGCTGGTGCTGCCCCCACAGCCACCCGGCCTGGCACATACGTCCCAGTTCTCCCCCCCCCTGTCGCCGGCCCTGTGTGTACATATGTGTCTCTCCTGTATGTCTTTAGATATGTCTCTGCATCTGTCTTCCACTTTCTCTTGCTCATTCCCTCTCAGACTCTGCATCTATCTGTGTATCGCTGTCTCTGTCTTTCTCTCCCTCTCTTTCCCTCTCTCTTTGAACCTCTCTTTGGCCCAGATCCATAAAGCTCTGTTAAGTCACTTAATGTGCATTAACCAGGCTTAAAGACACATTAAAAAGAGCTGTGTATCTTCAAAGAACAATAACATAACGTTACGCCATATTTTCTACTGAAAAGAGCAGTGTTAACTATAATGGACAATAGTGATTATGACACTGAAATGATATGTAACATTACATATCCACTAAAGTCTGTAAAGGTTAATTGCCTTAACGTTGTTATTTAAGTTACATCTAAACTTGGAGTTACTCCTACACTGAAACAGGGCTTTTGCAGTGTCAGGATGGGTGTAATGCCCAACTTTATTTCTCTCCTCTCTCAGCAAAAACCCTATTTTGAGGTCTGGATAGGAGTAACGCCAAGACTGGCACAACATTGCGTGTTGGACGATAACACAGCATTGTACTACAATAACGTGAAGTTAAGCTTATGTAAATGAGATCTTGTGTGGATGGGTTTTGTTTGCATATGACTAGCATTGTGAATAGCATGTGAAGTCAGAGAGCATAACGTCCGTTCCTGTTTTAGGTAAAGTTGTGCTATAAGACCTGATGTAACAGAATTTTGTAGATCTAGCCCTTTGTTACTCTAACCCCTTCTCCTTGCAGAAGGAAGTCCGATGTCAGACACTACAGCCCCCCTAAAGGTTACTCCAAAGAAGGTGGCTATCACCCTATATACATGCTTCCTGACCCTTCCGAGCAGTGTATATTTGCTACTGAGGTAATAATTATTCCTTAACCTGCTGCTCCTGATAGAAGTTTGTCTGTTTACTGTCAGAACTGTAAGTAAACTCAGCCCCCCTGTGCCCTATATACACACCATGCTCCACTATTTACTCTATATACACCATATTTTAATAATACTCTGCTATATACACAATGCTTCCCAAATATATATGCACATTATATACATCATATACAGTATAAATGTCCATACAGCACAACAATCTCTAATTCAGAAAAGATTACTCTATTTAAAGGTGCCCGGGGAACTCCCTCACAAAGTCCTTTAAGGGATTAATATAATAAATATGGGATGGGGTCCAGCACTCCTATATACATCATACAAGAACATGAAACAGATAACGAACTAAATAGAATGGATGAGGAAACAAGGGGTTATGGAGGTAGAATGGAGGCAAGTACGAATTTGACAAGCAGCGAGACACCCATAGTAAATACAGATAATACTAGAAAACTTCTAAAGACTAAACCCAGTTGGCGCAGAAAGGAAGGAGCAGATAAGATAATAGTACAGGCTGAAAAATAAATTAAATGCATGCTTGCTAATGACAGATAAAATTGGGGAACACAAATTTATAGCTGCAATGGAGCAGTACGATATCATAGGTATTACTGAAACATGGTGGGATGAAACTCATGACTGGGCAGTTAATTTAGAGGGGTTTTCCCTTTTTCGGAAAGGATCGAACAAATAGAAGAGGAGGTGGAGTATGTTTACATGTTAAACCGGATCTAAAACCTATTATAAGGGAAGATGTTTATGAAGTTAATGATGAAAATATAGAGATCTTGTGGATAGAAATTAGCAGTGGAGGTAAAAGTATAAAGAAAATGTTTGTAGGGATATGCTACAAACCACCAAATACCTGTGAGATTGAGGAAGCTAAAATACTTTTGCAAATGGAGAAGGCATCAAAACTAGGTCATGTTTGCATAATGGGTGATTTTAATTATCCAGACATAGACTGGAGCAATGAGATTAGCATTATAACAAAAGGAAACAGGTTTTTGGGGGTGCCTAAAGACAATTATATGAACCAAATTATTGAGGAACCAACCAGGAGAGGGGCAATATTGGATTTGGTAATATCAAACAATGTAGAAGTAATAGCAAATATTTAAGTCCTGGAACATTTGGGTAACAGTGATCATAACATGGTCTCATTTGAAATAAATGATCAAAAAACAGATTACTTGGGTTCAACAAAGACCTTAAACTTTAGAAAGGCAGATTTTAATACACTGAGGACTAATCTACAAGTAATACATTGGGATGATGATTTTGCAGGGAAAATGTAGAAGATAAATGGGCAGTCTTTAAAACATTGTTAGAAAAGCACACTCATCAGTGTATACCCTTGGGTAATAAGTATAAAAGAAATAAGTCAAAACCAATGTGGCTAAATAAACAGGTAGGGGAAGAAATGGACAAGAAGAGAAAGGCGTTTAGATTCTTTAAGTCAGAAGGGACGGAGACATCGTATCAGAATGATAAGGAATGTAACAAAAATTGCAAAAGGGCAATCAAATTAGCAAAAATGGATAATGAAAAAAGGATTGCAATAAAAAGTAAGATCAACCCTAAAAAGTTCTTAAGTACCATAATGCCAAAAAAATGAGAAAAGAAAATATAGGACCCTTTCAGTGTGAGATGTGCAGGCAGATTATTGGAGACAATGAAAAAGCAGAGGTATTGAACAAATTATTTGCCTCTGTGTTAACCAGAGAAGAATCCATTTCAATTGCAGTGCCGCAGGAGGAAGCCACAACCTCCATATTAATGAACAATTGGTTAACTGAGGAAGAAGTTCATAGGTGGCTTGAAAAAATTTAAGTAAATAAGGCACCTGGCCCCGATGGCATACATCAAAGAGTACTCAAGGAGTTAAGTTCAGTAATAGCCAAACCATTACATTTAATATTCAAGGACTCCATTTCCACAGGCTCGGTACCACAAGATTGGCATAAAGCAGATGTGGTGCCTATATTTAAAAAGGGAGCTAGATCACAACCGGGGAATTACATACCTGTAAGCCTGACTTCAATGGTGAGGAAACTAGTTGAAGGTTTAATACGGGATAATATTCAGGAATACCTAATGGAATTTTTTTTATTAGTAATAGTCAGCATGGATTTATGAAGGATAGATCATGCCAAATTAACCTTATTTGTTTCTTTGAGGAGGTAAGTAGGAATTTAGACCAGGGTAATTCAGTTGATGTGGTCTACTTAGATTTTGCTTTTGATACGGTTCCACACAAGAGGTTGGTGTACAAAATAAAGCAAATTGGACTCAGTAAAAATATATGCACCTGGATTGAAAACTGGTTGAAGGATAGGCAACAGAGGGTTGTCATAAATTGAACTTTTTCAGGTTTGGCTAAGGTCGTGAGTGGAGTACCTCAGGGATTGGTTCTGGGACCCCTGCTTTTTATCTTGTTTATTAATTACCTTGAGGTTGGCAGCGAGAGCAAAGTCTCCATCTTTGCTAATGATGATTACTAAATTGTGTAAGGTAGTAGAATCAGAGCAGGATGTAATTTCTTTCGAGAAGTATTTGTAGAGACTGGAAACTTGGGCAGGTAAATGGCAGGGGAGGTTTAATACAGATAAATGTAAGGTTATGTATTTGGGAAGCAAGAATAAACAGACGACTTACAAATTAAATGGGGATAAATTGGGGGAATCCTTGATGGAGAAGGAGTTAGGAGTTCTTGTAGATATCAGGCTTAGCAATAGTGCCCGAAGTCAGGCAATAGCTGCAAAGGCAAACAAGATCTTATCTTGCATTAAACGGGCAATGGATGGAAGAGAAGTAAACATAATTATGCCCCTTTACAAAGCATTAGTAATTAATTTGGAGTACAATTTTGGGCACCACTCCTTAGAAAAGACATTCTGGAAATAGAGAGAGTGCAGAGAAGAGCCACCAAATTAATAAAGGGGATGGACAATCTAACTTATGAGAGGCTAGCTAAATTAGATTTGTTTACATTAAAAAAAGAGGTGTCTAAGAGGGGATATGATAACTAATATATAAATATATTCGGGGACAGTACAAGGAGCTTTCAAAAGAATTATTCATCCCAAGGGCAGTACAAAGGACTCGGGTGCATCCCTTTATGTTGGAGGAAAGGCGATTTCACCAGCAACAAAGGAAAGGGTTCTTTAGAGTAAGGGCAGTAAAAATGTGGAATTCATTACCCATGTAGACTGTGATGGCAGATACAATAGATATCTTCAAAAAAAAAAGTTGGGCATCTTTTTAGAAAGGAAAGTTATACAGGGATATACCAAATAAGTAAACATGGGAAGGATGTTGATCCAGCGAGTAATCTGATTGCCAATTATTGGAGTCAGGAAGGAATTTATTTTCCCCCTTATGAGATAACATCAGATGATATTTCACTGGGGTTTTTTGTTTCCCTTCTTTTGGATCAATATACTGTAAGTACAAATATAGGATAAAGTATCTGTCGTCTAAATTTAGCATAAGGTGAACTTGATGGACGCATGTCTTTTTTTTCAACCTCATCTACTCCCCTAAATGCTACACTATATACACCATGCTCCACTATATACAGTCCATATACATAATGCTCCCATTATATACACCCTATATACACAATGATCCACTATATACACCATGCTCCCCTATAAAAACCCTGCTCCACTTTATACACCATGCTATATATATGGGATGAATGGCTCAGCGAGTAAAGGCAGTGACTCCAAAAACAATGACACCGTCTTTGAAGCAGGGGTTGCCTGGTCCAAGTCCAGGTGTCAGCTCCTTTTGACAATGGGCAAATTACTTTAAATCCCGGTACCTCTGGCAAACACGTAGATTGTATGCTCCATGGGACAGGGACATATTGTGCCTGCAAATATTCTATTACAGCGCTGTAATTAAATACATATTATTAACAATAATATTAGTTACACCATACCTTACTATATACATCATGCTCCCCTTATGCTCCGTAAAATAGTCTATATCGCCTATATACACCCTGCTGTACACACCCTGTCTCCTTATATACATTATACATACCTGTCCCTTTATTTGTTATTTATTCCCAGCTCACTATAACTTATACATGCACCCTGATATACACCTCATTCCTCTGATATGCCTCAAGTTTCCTATACATATCCTGCCTCTATACCTTCCTTCGTCCCCTATATACACAGTAACTAATTTACACTATGTACACCCTTCTCCTTTGAACACACCCTGCTCCCTTGTGTCCTATACATATCCTGTTCTATACACTTTATACACCCTGCTCCTTTAACCTGCTACTTGTACGCACCCCATCCCAAGTTATTACTCACCATAGTACACAAGAAAAAGACATACAGTCCATTTATCGGTGCAACAGGAGCAGTTCACAGGAATATAGTATAATTTTCTTTATCTCCCCTTAAATCTGAGCAATAAATCTTGATCCTGAGAGTACACTAGTAATCCTTGTATATTAGCTCAAATATAATGAGCATAGATAGTGATTGTTAAGATATAAATAACCTATGACTCATGAAATAGTGGCCACCTCCATGCCAGGCTTAATTCATAAAGTGGGATTTATGGAGTACTCGGGAGGCACAACAACCCTAAGGTAAAGTGCCCCCCTTTCACCACCACACTTAGATAAGGCCAATTAGAGCATATAGGCTACACAATCTATCTAATACAGGAGAACTCCACAGGTGACTCACTTTTGGTAGAGATGGAGGCTCTGTTGAGCAGACATCCAAAGTAGATATAAATAAGCTCATCGGTGCATGCATCCAGCTTGATTGAAGATAACAGCAGGGAAATAACCTCATGCGAGGAAAAAGTGGAGCACTGCAGTGGGGTGTTGCGCAGAAGGAAACGGCACACCAATAATAAAAAATCTAATTTAATGAGTGACTGCGTGAGACATCAAAAAAAGGAACAAAACTAACCCACTCTGACGCGTTTCGGGCAAAGCCCTTTGTCAAAGAGTACATGACCATATATACTCTTTGACAAAGGGCTTTGCCCGAAACGCGTCAGAGTGGGTTAGTTTGTTCCTTTTTTTGATGTCTCACGCAGTCACTCATTAAATTAGATTTTTTATTATTGGTGTGCCGTTTCCTTCTGCGCAACACCCCACTGCAGTGCTCCACTTTTTCCTCGCTTGAGGTTGTTTCCCTGTTATTACTCACCATATACAGCCTATATATTCTATATCTACTGCATACAGACTCTGATCTCTGATTTCTCCTATCTCAGGTGTAACTATTCTCAGACAAAAGACTTCAAACCACCATGTTTACAATTTCCCGGGAAAAATACCAGCTCTTCTTTTTAATTTTCCTTATTTAACATTTTTTTTGTTTACTTAATATAAAAGAAAGTCATACATATATATATATATAGAGAGAGAGAGAGAGAGATTGAGATTTTTCCTGCTGCTATTAATGGACTAGATGTGTGAAGTAACACATCATGAAGACATTTCAAACGGTTTCCGGAAAGCGAGGAAAACGTCTTTGACTCTACAGCCTTTTCTAACGTTTGCATACTCCAAAAAGCAAAGAGATTTTGGGTCTTTTTATCCCCAGAATCTCTGCCTCACACCCCCTCATACTGTGCCAAATACGCTGGATTGTAAGCTCTCTCCACAATTTACATTGTGTGTGGGGCAAACTCTGTCATTTTATCCCAAAGTGAGTGAAATATGAAATCCAACATGCAAACTCAAGGTCACACTGCAAGGAATTTTGGGAGTCTACCCATGATATGTCTTCCTCTAATGACTCGAAGAAGAATATTCACTCTACAGAGAAATTATTTTCCACGCTTGACAGAGAGATTTTGGTCAGAGAAGTAAAACACTGTTTTTGATCTGTTTGAAAATAACAGAAGTTTCCTCTGGAATGAAAGAGATTATGTTG
Source organism: Ascaphus truei (assembly GCF_040206685.1). Taxonomy (NCBI): domain Eukaryota; kingdom Metazoa; phylum Chordata; class Amphibia; order Anura; family Ascaphidae; genus Ascaphus; species Ascaphus truei. Next base: position 45,935,459 of record NC_134489.1, on the reverse strand, counting down.
TCCCTTAGTGAATACATGAGAGAGAAAATGAACCACTACTTTTTTTTTTACTATTTATTCAGGAAATGTTTAGTGTATAAAGTTGTATGTTTATATATCTATAATGCCTATTTAAATTGTGAATAGTGTATATTTATATGGTGTGTTTTTGTCAATGTATGTTCGGAGAGATTTATAAAATCTATATTTTGTGAAATGAAAACATGTCTGTCTGCTCGACTTTTTTAACTAATGCAATATTTTATTATTAACAAATAGTAAATGTAACACAAAGTTAGAATGAGGGAATTTTTAATAAACTGCAGAGCCATGCTTATTTAACAGCTCTATGTTTACATGCAGCAAATAGGACTTTTAAACAACCAATACGTTTACCTCTGCATGCAACAATAAAGTCATTTGTGTGTGTCAAGAAACAAGAGACACATCTTCCAACCACATCCAAAATCTCCCCATGGCAAACATCTGGGCCTTTCTCTATAAAGTTTGATTGTGCCGACTTCTATGGAGCTTTCCGTGCGGTACCACCGGAATGGCACTATCGGCCTTTAGAGAATAAGGCCCTCTGTGTTCTAGTGAAGAGATCGGTTTCAGAAGGTAGGAGCTTGTAGAGAGGGAGTTTGAATGGAGGATGAAAGAATTACTGTAATAAAACTTGGGCATTCTTGGGGAGAGAGTAAAAATGTTTTTAGACTAATCTAATGGCATTTACAGAAGAAGCTCTGCCGACTTCTGTCTGAGACTCTTCTTGCTGCAATATAGAATAATAACTGGGAAATAAGAAATATAGGTGCAACAAGATGAGGCCATTTCTTTCCCGGAAATGTGCTATGGTAGAAATGCACAGAGATAGTGGGGTGCTTCCCACTAGGTGTGTATGTATATATTTTATTGCACCGGTGGGCCCTGGTGCAAGTAAAAAAAAAAATTTAAAAGCTAAAATAAGTGCTGTAGCAGTATTCCGGTGCGTGGGAAAATGGTCCTGAAAGTTGTTGGCCCTGGTGCAGCTGGACTGGCTAAACCAGTGGTAGCTCCACCACTGTGTATGTATGTATGTATGTATGTATGTATGTATGTATGTATGTGTAACAGGTGTTCCCCCACCCTCAGAGTTTTGACTGTTACCTGGTGTTTTGTGCTGTTCACCTCCTAGGCTTACAGGATACTGAGTGTCTGCCAGTGGTAGTGGAGATGAACTGGACAGGCTTTAGGGTTCTTCTGAGTTCTTCACTTGGTGCAGCACCTCCATTCCCCCCAGGCCCCAGCAGGAACTGGGTGCAGTCCCTGTAGGAAAACCCTCTGGTACTCCTCCTGATTAACTGCACTCTCAGGCAGGAGTATATAACAGGAACAGCTCTTTATTCTTCAACAGCATACAACAGGTACACTTCTTCCAAGGGTCCCTGGACTCAACCCAATGAGTTTAAGGCCCCAGCGGTCTATCCTTAGCGCACTTATTCCCTGTTGGAATAAGGGGTAGTATCCCACTGCTCTGAGGGAGAGGATCTCTCCAGCCCTCAGAACTCACTAGAATTTGGATCTGCAGCCCCTTTTGTACCCAGGGGCAAGGTCTTAGGTCTGAGCCCAATAGGGCAGAACACAGGCCCTAAGTCCACCCCTCCTGTCACTCAACGGAGCTGCTTACTGAAGGGGGAAACCCAGATTAACCCTAACACTACCTGCACTGGTACCAGGGCTTATGTGTTAGGCAGGGCAGATTAGTAGCCAAGAGGATACATGGCTACATATGTATGTGTGTATATATTTATATATACATACATACAGATGCAGCGGCCGTTATTCGAACATTTCACGAGTTGTATCCTTTTGCTTACCGGGTCATGGTGTGTGATTTCTCGAAATATTCTCCCGTTAAAACGCAAGATTACTAGTGTTTTGATCGAATGCAGAAAATAGCATTTTAGCGTTGTCTGCAATACCGTCGAGAAACTGAAGTGGGCGATCGTGAGTGGTCTTAAAAATCTAATTGCAATTCAACCTGTCTTTTATTGCCGTACAGTACTTCAAGTGTGTGTAATTGTAATTTGAAGATTAACCTTATGAGTTCATACAGTATACATGGGAAAGAAGTCCTTTCTGGAATTTTATCCTTTCAAATTCCATGTTTTTAGTGTCTCTTGAGATTCTGCAAACCTCTTCTTTTGTTCTGTAGTGGTGGAATCTCATAATTATATCCCTCGGGGGGTCTCCGCTTTGCGGTCGCCCCCTAAGTGCTCGGTGGCATCTATCCAGAAGAAGTTAATTGTCTGGGAATAGATGCTCCAGCCATTGTTTTGTGAAATCCTCTGGGTCAGAGACAGACTCAGGCACTCCTCTTAGGCGTATATTGCATCTCCTGTTTTCAGCATCCTCTATTTTATCTTTCAAGGATCTGACATGTGCAGAAAGTGTAGCCACTGTTTTCTGTGTCTGTGCCAATTCCGTGATAGTCTCATCAGCTTTAGTTTCCAAAGCATCTGTCCGCTCTCCCAAGGCGTCCAGGTCTTTCCTTATGGCCCATAGTTCAGTTTTAAAAAACTTCTTCATTTGGGCACAGAACTCCTTGAGGTCTTTGCGCCTCACTATCTCCTGATCCCCTGGCTCTGTTTCTGGGGTATCTGTGTCTGGATCTGCTAATGCAGGCTGTGAAGGCTTTGCAGGGGACTCAATCTTATCTGCCGGTGATGCATGTGCTACTTCTTCTCTTTTGAAATATGTAGACACAGGTTGTGTTTTCCTGCGAGTTACCTTGTTTGTCACCATCACCATATGTTCAATGATGTTTTTTAATCTAAATCGCTGTGAAAGTTGCGCCGCTATTGAAGTTATTTAATTATTTAGCACCGGTGAGAGTGGAGCTCAGAATCTAAGCTGCCATTCACCTCAACGTCGTGGCCACGCCCTGAAAGAAGTCCTTTCTAAGGCTCCTTAGGCAAAAATACAACGTCGCCTCTTCTGCCGAATGTACAATATGTTTTCCGCAAATGAGTGTTTCTCAAATTGGAATCTTGTTGAAACGCATATGCGTGTCATCACATTTCTGCGCATACGTGTCCTGATGTTCCTAATGACATTACTGTATAGTAAGATACAGTGCATTTCCTCACGATCGCTAGATACCGTATCTGCTAGACAGTAGTACAGTACTACTGCTGTTAATGTATATAAATAGTAACAAACACTTTAATTTTCTAGCTTTATACTGTATTTTGTACATACTGTATTCTGTACAGTATACAGTATCAATGACATTTTTATATATTTAAATGCCTTTAGAACTTTAGGTATAGTACTACTGTAAGTGTCTAGACAGTAAAAACATGAACACACAAAAAAGTATATTTAAAGAATGAACATTTTTATTTGGACAGGATAATAAAGGGAACAATAATAATAGAACAATACAATGTCGCCTCTTCTTCAAAATTTACAATCTTGTCTTTTCCTTCGTTGCAATGGCTGGTGCTTCTTGGACATCTGGGTCTGTAAAGAAAGAGACAATATTCTATATTATCTATCGCACCATACATTATGGTTAAAAAATGCTTACATCTTCTCTCAAGTTTTCAGCATGATCTAGTGTACGCCAAGAGTCACTGATTAATTGTATTTGGCTACTCATACAGTGTGACGCTGAAGGGGTACCCACGCCATTAATAAAGGTATTTGGCCCAGCTGGGTGCCCCTGAACTGGATTGGGAATTGAGTGTCAGCTCTGCAACCCAGCAAGGGTGGTAATACTGCAAATATATTAAAAATGCCAGTGACTCTCCCCCCCAGGGATAAAGGGGCGAGAGTATTGCTATGTATCACCTGTATAAGACATGTGTCAGCTCTGCAGCCCACTAATGGCTGCAACCATGTAATTATGTTAGAACGGTCTGTGTGTGTCCCGTTAGGGATAAGGGGCACACATTTATAAATCATGTAACAGGGTTCCCCTGAGTCATACTGTAACTGTGAAGTGTCCGCTCTGCAGCCCACTGCTGGTTGCGAGCCTGTAAATGCATTAGAATTGTCTGTGTGGGTCCTGCTAGGGATAAGGGGACCACACACATTAAAATAAGCTACATGGAATGACTGCGGTCACCGTAAATGGTTAAGTTCCGAGGGTTGCAACCACAAATACTACATCACTGTATTAAGGTCAATTGGATAAGTGTGGTTGCAGTTAGGTTAGTTCTGGGCATTGCTACGAGTCACGGCCCAAACCGCAGGTTAATTGGGTAAGTGCGTTTGCGGTTAGGTTAGTTCCGTGCATTGCTACGAGTCACGGCCCAAACCGCAGGTTAATTGGATACGTATGGCTGCGGTCATGTATTAGCTCAGTGCATTGCAACAATGAGTCACTGCCAAACCGCAGACAGGAAGAAAGTTTAAAACCGCAGACCACACATAATTAGATAGCTAACTTGAGTTAGGGACATGCGAGAAGGATGAAAATTGGTGTGGATACTGCTGGGGTCCCAACAGTAAAGCAGCTATGTTTTATGTGTTATTAACTTTTGTGAAAAGTCCCCCTCTTTTTGTGTATTAAAATTATAAAGAGCAAGGGCATTTACATTCAGGCAGGCGGGGCAGCGGATACATTGGAAATTGGCAAGTCCAGTATATGACCGGCCATTCCGGTGAGTAACTCATGCATATCTTAAGTGCGGACTTCTAAGACACCACACTGAGATGACTCCAGAGTGTCTAGGAAAGTCCAGACTTAAATTGGTACCAACATCTGAAAGTGTTACATGCCGAGAAGTAAGGATAAGCAGTTGTGCATGGCAACTGTCCATATGTGAGGGGAGGGGAAAAACTTCAGGTCGCCAGGGCAGGGGGCTTGATTAGGTAAACTTAGTGGCTCAGGTGCGAAGTTAGCACATGACCGTAGCATACCTTGAAGCCTTTGCCCGGCTCCCTGAAGCACTGGCAGAACGTGCCAATAGGTGGCATTGTTAATTCCCACGCAGTGGTTGGCTGCACAGTGTAAGAATAGGCTTTGTGTGTCTTTAAAAGTCGGTGCAGCCAGTCAGAAGGTAGATTCACCGAAGATTCAACATGCTGTAAAGAGATACATTGTGCGGTACAATGTATTCCATTGTCTTGGAACACTGCAGGTGCGTTGCAAAGACCGAAAGGCATAACCAAATATTCATAGTGTCCGTCCCGAGTGTTAAACGCCAACTTCAACTCATCCCCGTGACGGATCCTTACCAGGTTGTATGCTCCCCTCAGGTCCAGTTTAGTAAAGATGGAGCTCCTTGGAGTCTGTCGAATAATTCTGAAATCAAGGGGAGAGTGTAACGGTTCTTGACCGTTATCTTGTTGAGCCCACGATAGTCTATACAGGGTCTGAGTGACACTTCCTTCTTTTTGACAAAGAACCCCACACCGGCGTGTAAGGAAGATTTCCGGATGAAGCCCCTGAGAAGGTTTTCTTGTATATATTGCCTCATGGCTTGAGTCTCCGGTGCAGACAAAGGGTAAGAGCAACCACGGGGGATAGTGGCACCGGGTAAAAGGTCTATGGGACAATCGAAGGGGCGGTGGGGTGGTAGTTCTTTGGCTTGACCTTTGTCAAAGACATCCCGGAAGTCGTAGTACATCTCCAGTAGAGAATTTCCAGGCTCCGGTAGTAGTCCGTCGAGGGTTTTGGATGTGTCCAGACATCTCTCTCGGCACTGGGTGCTCCAGTGGATAGGAAAAGTACCGGTCCAATCAATTTGTGGGTTATGTTGCTGGAGCCACGGCAGTCCTAGAACGATATCTACCAAAGGTGTGTGGATTACATCGAGTTGTATTGTCACGGAGTGACCACCGGGGGACTGTAGAGAAAAAAGAATGGTTTGGAAAATGATAAAACCGGGTTGGAATGAGCAGCCGTCGATAGCCTTGAGGCCAACTGGGAGATCCTTAGGGATTAAAGGTATCTTGTTCCTCTCCGCAAATCCCTGGTCAATAAAGTTGCCCCCTGACACGGTATCCAGGAAGGCATGTGTGGTCGTTTTAAACTTGTCCCCGCACAAGATGACGGAAATGTAGATCCTAGCAGGAGATTTGGGAGGAAGATGTGACATGGTTCCCAGTGTAGTTCCCCCGACATTCACTGGGCTTTGGCTTTTCCCGGTTTTATAGGCCAAGTGTTGACTAGGCGTCCATTGTTGCCGCAATACATACAGAGTCCCGAAAGTCGTCTTCGCTGTCTCTCTTCTGTGGACAGACGGGTAAGTCCGAGTTGCATGGGTTCCTCAAGTGCTACGGCCGGGGAGTTTCCGCTAAGGATTGGTGAGGGAAGAAATGTAGGTGAACTTCGAACGCCCTTACCTCTCTCCATCCTACCATCCGGATACAAAGGGCCACCAACGCTTCTAATCCCGACGGACGTTCCAGTGACGCCAGTTCGTCCTTGAGGTTCTCAGACAGCTCTTGCCAGAACGCCGCTGACAATGCTTCGTCATTCCACCCGGTCTCGGTGGCAATGGTGCGGAACTCGAGAGCGTATCGGGCCACAGTGCGATTTCCCTGGGATATATTCAGCAGGGAGAAGGCTGCTGTTACCTTTCTTCCTGGTGTGTCAAAGACCCTTCGGAACTCCGCGGTGAATCAGTCAACATCAATGTGAGATCGGGTCTTTGCTCCCAAATCGGTGAGGCCCAGGCCAGGGTGTCATCCATCAGGAGAAAGATGATTTACGCCACCTTAGAACGAGGAGAAGGAAAGTGTGCAGGCAGTAATTCAAAATGTATGGAGCAGTGATTAAGGAAACCCCGGCATCCCATAGGGTCGTCCCCATAGCGGTTGGGAGTCGGAAGAAGTGGCGCTGAACATGGGATAGGGGGAGCAGGGGTTCGTACCTGTACAGCAGGTGTAGGTTGGTTGGAGGGCCGTAACTCGGACGTCTAGGTCTCCTCCAGGGAGGAGTGGCTCAGTGAGTAAAGACACTGATTGACACTGAGATTGTTGCAGGGGAGCCTGGTTCAATTCCCGGTGTCGGCTCCTTGTGACCTTGGGCAAGTCACTTTATCTCCCTGTGCCCCAGGCACTAAAAACATAGATTGTAAGCTCCACGGGGCAGGGGCCAGTGTCTGCAAAATGTCTCTGTAAAGCGCTGCGTATAACTAGCAGCGCTATACAAGAACATGGTATTATTATTATTATTATTATGTTGGAAACCCTCCATGCATTGGTTATTCTGGTTCAGGCACCCCTCCACCTATTGAAACATCGCTTCAATCTTTTGCAATGGTCGAACCACCTCAGCGGGGTCCACGTGTGTTGGGCTGAGCATAATTTCACGGATGCTCACTACAACCTGGACTGGACCGCGGGGCTGAGGTGGGGAAGATATATAACCACCGCCCTAAGCCACGGGGATGGGTCTGGATTGCAGGGTCGTGAACGTATTGCTGGGTCAGGGTAGGAGAGTGGAGAGGGTAGCAGGTACTTGTCTATGGACCGGTGTTGGAGAGTGTAGAATGGTCGAGGTCCGTAAGCCGTGGTCATGGAGTGGAGAGAGTAGAAGTCCGATAACCCGTGGTCCAGGGGAACAAGAAGAGACAGGTCAGGCACAAGCAGGGTCACAACAGGGATGCGGATACCGACAGAGACAGGTACTCAGGCTGCAAATGAGGACGGTGCATAGATAGGTCTATGCTCAGCAACAACCAGAGGGCAGAGTGAACCTAAATACAGGAGAAAGCCAATGAGGGGGAAGAGAGGAGGAGTGGTCAGACATACGTGGAACGGTGATAGGCCGAGGATGGATGTGGCTCAGGTGTAGCCCACCTGAGATTAGTGCAGGCATTGGTCCCTTTAATGGGTGCACGTGCGTGCCCGAGGTTGGTGCGTGATGTGCCTGCAGACGGGACCCGCTGCGCGCTCCCGGGAGGCAGGGGCGATGCGGCGATGGAGTGCGGACCAGCAGAGCGTCGGGGGACGCGGCCGCGCAGGCCGTTGCGGTGGGACGAGGGCGCCGGTGAGCAGGGAGGCGCGGAGACCGGAGGTGCGGTCCTGACAGACAATCATGCAACCTTGAGATTAGGTTTAAAAGAAAATAATCTCGTAGATATATGGAGGGAGCACCACCCTTTTGAAAGGGATTATACTTTTTTTCACACCCCCAGTCAACATATAGCAGAATCGATTACTTCTTTGTATCAAGCAGACTGGTCCCAAAGATCTCCCATACCGGGATCCAGGATATTTCATGGTCAGATCACGCACCAATTGAGCTACGATGCACCCAATTAAGCCTAGACAGATCTGGAGCAAACTGGAAACTAAACTCTATTGAAAATCCCAGAAGTTGCTCAACTAATAAATAGCGAAATAGACCAATACTTTAGGTTAAACAAAGGGACGGTAGACTCTCATTCGACTCTTTGGGAATCACACAAAGCTACCCTAAGAGTAACTTTGATTAATATTGCAGCCAAAAGAAAGAGAGAAAGGAATGCGAACATCTTGCTGCTACAGACCAAACTGAATGACTTATTGAAAAAACATAAACAAGATAACAGTCCAACCACCCTTAAGCAAATAAAAGATATTAAAATTGAATTGAACTTACTTTTAACCTCCCAGACTGATAATTCATTAAATTGGTCAAGAAGGCAATTTTTGAGAAAGCGAACAGGCCAGATACCATGCTACCCAAGATTACTCCTTGAGAAAGCGCTCCACTCCGGCACCCGTTGCATGCTTCCTGCAAACTTGCGCACTCCCACGCACCTCCTCGCGCAGGGCTTCCCCCGCCGGAGCGGCGCCCTCTACCCACGCGGCGCGCATGCGTGCACCTCGCATCGCGGGATTGAAATCCGGACCGCGTCACGCACGCGCGTGACGCTCCCGAGCAACGCGTCAACAGTTACCAATCAGGTTCATCACTTTCACCTGCCTTGCCACCCCCAACCTATCACTGCCTCTGCAGAGGCCGCACCTCCGCTCCACCCCCCTGGGGGATTGGCACCTTCTACCAATATATGCTCGGCTGTGCCACTGGCACTTTGGCTGAGCATAGATTCCTGTTCCCTGTGCTTACCTCTCCTGTCTTCTAGTTATCCTGCCTTGCCTCGCTTTGATTACCTGTGAACCGACCCGGCTTGCCTTTGGACTACCGCTTCTCTGGAATACTGACCTTGGCTATCCTCGACCCTCCGCTACTCTCCAACCCTGAACTCGGCTCTCGGACATCGACCTCTCTACCCTCTCCAGCGCAGACCTCGGCTACTAGTACCCTCTACGTTCCGGATTCCTCCTACCCATACCTTGGCAAGTATTACGACGACTCTACCCTCTCCACTCCAGATTCGGCTATATCTACTATCCACACTCCAGACCCGACCCCGTGCCTGTCGGTGGCGTTATATCTATTCCCACCTCAGTACCAAGGGTGTCGTCTTGTTTGTGGTGAGCGCAGCGTGACAATTTTATAGATACCTCCAGATCAGGGCTTTTTATAACAAACACAACCCTCACCCCCCATTGACCACATTCAAAATGCTTTGTCTTATATAGATTAACACACGCGGACTCACATAGCAAATGTACAAGGAAGTGGTCAGTTCTGGCCCTAAAGTGACCCAAAAATTAGGATATATGATGAAATGGGAAACCGACCTTGGGGAGGTTTTAGAATTGGACGAATGGACCGAGATCGCTACGTCAGCTGCTAAAAGCTCGATATGTACAACATTAAAGGAGAATGCATATTAGGTTCTAATGAGATGGTATCTCACCCCACTTAAACTATCACATTTTATACAAGGATACTCCCCATTGTGCCCGAGACAATGTGGAGAGTCCGCAGACCTGTTACACATGCTGTGGTTCTGCCCTCGAATTGTCACCTTATGGGACAAAATTAAAGATTGGCTCCAGAGGATTTTTGGCCTCACAATCCCCCTAGACCCATGGCTCTTTCTCCTAAACAGACCAGTACCGGGCCTAGCCAAAGTATTACTTAAACTAGTTTCTCATTTCGCAACAGCAACGAGGTGCGAGATCGCAGCATTATGGAAACAAAATTAGATTCTTTCAATCCCCAAAATTCAGAGTAGAATTTGGTTTGTGTGCCAGATGGAAAAATTGACGAGTTTGGTCAATGACACTGGCGAAAATGTTCTAAAAGTCTGGACGCCATGGTTGGCCCAGACAGATATCCCAGGGGTTGAGATATCCACAATACTGCTTTGATAGTTCTAGATGCATTCTCCTCTGATGATGATGTGAAGCAAATTCTGCCAAAATCCCATGGACCTAATTGTGGCAGAACTAAGCTTGTCCCGCACAGGATCAGCTGACATATTTCTTCAATTAAACACATACTTAGATAGCAGATCAAAGTGAACTATAACCAGAGAAGTGAACGGACCCCCTCCCTCTCCCCTTCTCGATCACCCTCACGTTACATTCTTATTGTTTCTTTTTTCTTTCTTGCGGATCAGGATTATATATGATCATTTTTGGTACTTTCGTGACAACAATGGATGTATGCTGTATTACTGCCATGTTTTGAAAACCAATAACAATTTAAGTTATAAAAAAAACAAGAAGAGAGGCATCTAAGAGGGGATATGATAACTATATACAAATATATTCGGGGACAGTACAAGGAGCTTTCAAAACACCTATTCATCCCAAGGGCAGTATAAAGGACTCGGGACATCCCTTTAGGTTGGAGGAAAGGAGATTTCACCAGCAACAAAGGAAAGGGTTCTTTACAGTAAGTTAAAATGGGGAATTCATAACCCATAGAGACTGTGATGGCAGATACAATAGATTTGCTTAAAAAAAAGGTTGGACATCTTTTTTAGAAAGGAAAGGTGTACAGGGATATACCAAATAAGTAAACATGGGAAGAATGTTGATCCAGGGATTAATCCGATTGCCAATTCTTGGAGTCAGGAAGGAATTAATTTTTCTCCTTATGAGATATCATTGGATGATATAACACTGGGGTTTTTTGTTTGCCTTCCTCTGGATCAATAAGTAAGTATAGATATAGGATAAAGTATCTGTTGCCTAAATTTAGCATCGGTTGAACTTGATGGTCGTACGTCTTTTTTCAACCTCATCTACTATGTAACTATGTAACGCCTGGGTTGCATACTTTTTGAAGAGAGCAGCACCCTCTGGACTGGACTTTACATTCTGTGGTTTGCGTTGAGATATGTATACGTGTATGCATGTTGTATGTGGTATTAACACTTAATGCTGGAATATGTTATGTTATTGGCTATTTTTGAAGCCTACCAGAGGTTTTGAGCGCCCTTAGCTGAGTATTGTCTCTTTATATTTGGGATTCGTTAATGTATGGTATACACCATTAAGGTGTTTTTTCATCTGCCCCCTAGTTTCTCCAACTCAAGCCTTGGAGATTAGTTTATTTTATACGACCACTTAGTTAACTAGTGGTCAGTTTAGTAGGCTGATACATTACCATATTGTAAAACTATATAAAGCCAGGGTGGTCTCCTCCTAGTTCCATCCCTCATACAAGGAGCGCCCTCTGCCTCGCGCACACAATCACTGCACTCCTTAACTTTATTTAAACGGACAAATAGTAGTAGATTGGAGCCGCAATTACACAAGCAGCATAGAAGAGCAAGCAGCGTGCCGATTGGTTCTAAGGGTTGCCAGGGTTTTAGAATAGTAGCACGTCGATTGGTTGAGAAGTTTGTCAATCACAGAAAAGCAGTTTGCTGAATTGTTGGAGTATTTGATAGTGACAGGAGAAAAAATACACCGATTTCTTGACCTACAGTATTTGTCAGTACACGTTGATTGCTTGCTATATGCAACAGTCACAAGAGAGAAGCGAATTGGTTTGGTCGAGGAATCTGAGGGTTGTAGGAGAGCAGTGAGCTGATAAGCTGAGTTTATTGGTCACATGAAAGCAGTGCACTGATTGGCTGGAGAGTTTGTCAGTCATAACATATCGGTGCACTGATTGGCTGCTAGAGACAGCAGTTAGGGGTGGGATGTGCGCTCATTGGCTGAGCACGGTGATCCGCAGCAGGAATGTGAATGGCACCGCTGCTAGAGTGAAGAAAGAGAGGTGTCGGTGAAGAATCAGGTGAGTCCGGGGCTGCGGGAAAGAGCTATAGTAGGCCCGAGGGGCAGCGGCCGACGGTAACGCGAAGGGATGGGTAATACATCACCTCACCGGTAAACGTCAAAAATAACTACATGACCGTGTGTCATCATTACAAAATGACACCTCAGCGCTATACACACTGTATGATAACCTCACCAGGGGCTGGAATTGCAGTGCCGCCATCACACAGGACCGATACATAACCACTTTTATAAGCGGTGAGCACAGACATAACTTAAATACAAGAGACATCACACTGCAGTAAACACATCCTGTAAATACAGTGACATTAATACTTCTATACTTCTATAAACCGTAACATAGCTTTGAGTACTGTATGAATAATATACATTTAGCCATGTCACCTGTGGCTGCTAGTTTGCTTCCCTCCTGGAAGTAAACCCTGGTAATATCAGGTTGCCAGTAGTTGGTATGGGATTTCTCCCCTTCCTTTTGGTACTGCACTTGAGTGACAGCAGGGGGTGGTACATCCTGTTGAAGCTGGGACAACGGGGTGCCCGCCTTCTGGCTGTACTTAAGGGCAGGACCGCCCTAAAGTTAGGAGTTCCTTCCCCCTCTGAGGAAGGCAGGTCACACAACTAGGAGCCTGAGATTGGGGCCTTCCCATGTGCTCTTCCCTCCGGGGGAGAGTGTGTGGACACTGCCTCCGCTAGGGAGGTGGGGAAGAGCTAGGACGGCTGTGGGTGCCCTTGGCCTGTAGTGACGGTCCAGGGACCATCATCCGGTGAATCCTGGAAGACTGTATAAGGGCAGTTCTTGCCTTGTTCCGGTTAATCCAGAGTATAGTAATAAACCTGTTCCTGTTTGCATTTTCCTCGTGCGTGACCTTACTGGGGGGAGAGGTAATAAGTTCTACCGTGGGAGATCACCTTCAGTTCCTGGAGCCTACGGCAGATGGAGGCGCTGCACTGCTAAAGAGATATGTGGAGTATGAACCCCAGAAGCCTGTTCCTGTGTCCCCACTACCATCAGCGGACGACTCAGCCCTCCTGTTGCCAGCAGGTATATGCACCACACACCCTGTAATGGCCCCTTATCTGCGTTTGGGTGGGGGAAGCATGGTTACACTTGGAGGCGCTGCTGAGAGCTGTAACAGGACACACTTTCAGCGAAACAAAGCTGGAAGTAATGAGGTACGCTTCCAGAACAAGTGCTAATAAAGGAGAGTGGCTAGGTGTAGTCAGGGGGATGTGTTCCTCGCAAAGAACGACCTAGACGGACCTATCGGGGGAATGGTCTGGAGACAAGAAGGGTATTGCTTTTCTAAGTCGCCCTGAAGAGGGTCCGCGAAGTCGGCAGCCATTGGGGCGGCGTAAAAGTACTAACAAGGGAGGAACCCAAAGTACTTCTAGTCAGTAGCCAGACTATGAAACCACAGAGTGCGTGTGATGGACTAAAATCGTGTACAGCGTATTGAGGTGGAGCTTTGCTAGCCTGGGGTACAACCTACTCTTAGTAGCCTGCTAATCTATGTGCTGTGAGGAACCACAAGGAACGGATTCCTGCCGGTATCGCGGTCATTGTGTGGTCTGTGAAGGAATTGTGCCCAAAATGGAGGTTCCCTTGCCCTTGAATGCGCCACGTGAGTTACATGAGCTAAAATGGCGTCTCCCGCCAAGGCTGGAGAGCGCACATGCTGCTTGCAAACAGGCTGTACGTGAACTTTTTGCAGAGTCCTGCAAGGGTTTGGCATGAAAGCCAGAACCCCACACAAGCGATGTTACTGCCTCAGCCAGGAGTCAGTCACACCCTCCTACGTCACTGAGTGCCTCTCCTCTAATCTCCATCAGAGGGAGGGGACACGGTGTCAGCTAATGCCTGAAGACTTTGGAGAATAACGGAGGTACCGGATTCAGCGGACCGCACCCTCAGTTCTTCGGAGCCTGGCGAGTGAAAGGAGTGAGCTACCCTTTGCTCTTGTACCCGTGTGTTCAGAAACAAATGGCTGATATGGATTTCGACCACTACCGACTACAAGGAGGACTCTCGGTGGTAATCGTGGAAGGGAGAGATACTTTCGATGCCTCTGTCCCAAGTGCGACTTCCCAGGTGGCGACCAGGTCTGGGGAGCCCAGTGTGCATGCTTCAGAGCACACTTCCTGAAGCCCACGCTGTTGCGGCCTACAGAGTTCGCCCAGAAAGATGCGACTGACCCCAATACTTGAGCGGTCGATATAGCTGCTAACCCAACTACTTCAACTATGGAGGTTACAGAGGGCCCGTGCGCCCGAGATGAGGCCCAAAGGAATACAAGTGTCCCGATGACGATTGAGCAGGCTGAGACGGAACCAGACCCAGTCCCCGCAGAGGAACCAGAGACGGTCGGTGAACCGGAGCCAGCCCACGAGATGTCGGGTAAGGTGACTGCCTGGGGTGATGAGGCATCGTTGTTCATTGAGGTGCATGAGCTGGGACTAACCTTTGCTGATTGCCGCTGATAACGCGGAAATGATCCAGGGGCCTTTCCCCTGCGGATGTGTCCCTACCTTCTTCCTGCACCAGTAGCTGCCAATCTTCGGTGGTGTTTCGGCCGCTGTTGATTATGCCAGCCGAGACTGGAGATGAACCGAATGGTGCCAATGACTTTGCACAACCGCGGAGTCCCTTGCCGATGACTGCGACCGTGAGACCTGAGAGGCGGGTGAACCCACCATTCTTGGATGTGTCCCGAGGCCTATCCAGAGACTCTCCGGTACCGTTGGAGGTACCTTCCGGCCCTGATGACCACGTGGCGGCATCCCGTCTGTTACGCCGGTGCTGCCCGTAGACCAGACCCGTCCCCTGTGCTGAAGGGGGAAGTAGGAATACACGCACCCGCAGCAAAGTGAGCGTGTCCGGAGTGTGGTGTTAAGCGTTGCAAGGCCAGATGTATGTAAGGTAGACAATACTTGCCGGTACCGGGTGTAGAAGTAGAATAGTAGTTGCCTTGCCGAGGTCAGGGAGCGGAGAGATGAGGAGGAGGGTCGGAGTCCAAGCCGTGATCGTGGGATGCCAGAGAATACGTAGTCCGAGGAGAGCCAAGGTCGGGAGCCAAAAGGGGTAGTCATACGAGCCGTGTCAGAACCTGTAGAATCACCAAGAGAACACCAAACAACTTCCATACAGAAACTGTCGAGCGATGAGTGAGCGCTTAGAGATGCCTGATAAGGCTGGGCTGGCCAATCAGTGATGGGGGCGGATCAGGAGGACTGCAGGGAGCCTTTCCGGATTGGTGCGGCTGATACAACCCAGGTGAGCATTGGTAGTACTCTGAGTACGCCCGCGCGGCGTACGAGGGCGGAGCCTTACAGCAGGAGTGGAAGTAGAAGAGCGGATGCTGGGCGCGTGCTCTGTATGCTGCGTGTGCACGCGGCCAGCGCTGGAGGACGCGCGTGGGGCGGAGGGGCTGCGCTTCCCACTGAGAGGGAGGGGGAGCGGCTGGACCGCCGAGGGAAGGAACCCTGCGGCGACTGAGGAGCTGACGGCCCGTGGAGGCAGGTAGGCGGGGGTTACGCTGCGCGCCCTGAGTCTCCCTGAGGGTAGTCTGTATGTTGCGTGGATGGCGCAGAGAACTCGAATGCCTATCACCGTCAAGATACGGATTCTACCTCTACGCCGTGACTGGATGTCAACGCCCTTTTGGGGAAGGATCTGGACAAGCGCCAGGATCCTGTGCAACATGCCGGAAACGACACCCTGCTGATAGCGACCACTGGGGCGGATGAGATGGGTCCGATTCCCACTCCGGTGAGTACCGCTTCCCCTTGATTAAAGAGAACTGCCTTTATCCACTCCATGTATGAGCTCAGGGCTTAACAGAAAGCAACCGAGATGGCCAACAAGGACAATAGACCTCCGTTGTGTCAGGATGTGCCTACCCCTGCTTTTCTGGCTCAGTACCGAGTCTATTTGCAAGGTCAGACACCGAGGCTAAAATCGATTGCTGCTCAGCCGATCGTTAGCATAACCCTAGTGTCTGGTCCTGCGGATGTAACTGTTCAGGACTCTGATACGTTCAAGGCCCCTTTACCCACGACCATTTTGTCTGTTCTTCAGGTGTCTTGTCGCCCTTCTTGTGCTGGGACTTCTAACCAGGGAACGCCTGCTACCCGAGTGTCTCGGGGTGAGTTACTGCCTGGGGAAGCTGATCGAGCCGCAAGAGAACGATACTCTAAAAAGAGGAGCCTCGGGCCTCTAAGACTCTTGTCCCATCGTCAGACTGGAAGGACTGGTCCTTTGGGAATGAGATGCTAATTGATCATAACTGTGTTGCTGATGTATGCAGTGTAAATAGTGGATTCAGTCATTATGCTATGTCTGTCATATCTGATATTTCCACAACCACCAACACTACCTCACATACAGGGTTTGCTGTAGCAAGGCCCGCTGGGTCTTTACCATGGTGGCACCCTTGGTTTCAGGCATATGTGCCCTTCATGGACCGTACGAGGTTCTTACTTGAAACCGAGACCATAGTGGATGACTGGTGGGCTATAGGAGTGTTTAGTCCGGATGAGGCTGCCCGAGAAAGGAGGAGGAGAGAAGCAGACAGGGCGGGTATTATACAGCCTACGGGTAATGTCTCTAATAGTTATGTGCCCCCGGTTCAAGAACCAGTGTACTAGGTTCAGCCAGGTCAGGCTGAGGGTCGCTGGCTCACTAAGATTAGCCGAGCAGCATGTGGTACAAAAGTACCGGAACTCTCAGGGGTTCGAGTACCCATATGTCCCTGAATCATTAATGCGGGAAATTGACGCCAACCGGGAACAGTGGTTAATGGAAGCTGTAAAGGCTTACATGCTGGAAGGTAGGTCGATCAGTGTACATGGATAGGGTGGAGTACCTTTCAGAAAGAAACCCAAAATGAGTGTATTCCATTACAGTCACTGACGCATTAGGAGCACTAGTGAGAAAACCTGATCCAGATCACTACTATTGAAACAGGTTCTCCATGTTGGAGGAACCTATGTTAGTATGACAGCCGTTTTTTATGTGTATATTCAAATACCTTGACGTGCTGTTTTCCCAGAGAATTGTATATCATGCATACTAATGTGATATTAATGTGAAATGTTTTTGTTCAGGTTTCATTTAACGATGGTACCTGAAAATGTAGGACCCAAGCGGGGTCGTTGGGAATCCACCAGAGGGAGAGTGTAGCCATGTCACCTGTGGCTACTAGTTTGTACCACGGTTTACTGCAGGGGGGAAACAATCAGGTTGCCAGTAGTTAGTATGGGGTTTTCCCCCTTCCTTTTGGTACTGCACTTGAGTGACAGCAGATGGTGGTACATCCCGTTGTAGCTGGGACAACGGGGTGCCCGCCTTCTGGCTATACTTAAGGACAGGACCGCCATAAAGAAGTTCCTTCCCCCTCTGAGGAAGGCAGGTTACACAACTGGGAGCCTGAGATTGGGGCCTTCCCATGTGCTCTTCCCCCTGGGGGAGAGTGAATGTGGACCATACCTCTGCCTCTGCTAAGGAGGTGGGGAAGAGCTAGGACGGCTGTGGGTGCCCTTGGCCTCTAGTGACGGTCCAGGGACCTTCATCCGGTGAATCCTGAGAGACTGTATAAGGGCAGATCTTGACTTGTTACTGCAGAGTATAGTAATAAACCCGTTCCTGTTTGTAATATACCTCCTGGCTGGTGCGTGACCTTACTGGGGGGGAGAAGTAATAAGTTCTACCGTGGGAGATCACCTTTAGTTTCTGGAGCCTACGGCAGATGGAGGCTCTGCACTGCTAAAGAGATATGTGGGGTATGAACCCCAGAAGCCTGTTCGTGTTTCCCCACTACCATCGGCGGACGACTCGGCCCTCCTGTTGCCAGCAGGTATATGCACCAGTCAACCTGTAATGGCCCTTTATCTGCGATTGGGTGGGGGAAACACCGTTACATACAGTAAAAGGCTTCATGTATACAAATGGGTGAACAAAGGCAGTGCACTGCCTACAAATGGTGGAGGAGGCTATTGGTAGCAAAAAAATCCTTTTATTGAATGAAGGGATCAGACATCACCCCTGGATCACCCAGAAAACGCTAACCTACGCGTTTCGGGCCGTGCGCCCTTTATCAAAGTGTATAACTGCTTGGTGGACTGCACGCTGCTCAGGATACCTGATGGGACTGCTCCTCTGACGGAATTGGAACCAAAAGAGAGTTTTCTCTTACATACTATAACTATGTTATTATGGTTGGGAAAATTTCTGTACTGTTCATTGTGCTGGCTAGCACTAGGTACTAGTCCCTTGCCTATTGGGGTATGTTATTATTGCTCACCATCATATTGGAGTGTTCCCTACGGAAGAATTATTATTTAGTATTGGGACTCATATATTCTGATGCACCGGTTACCCACATTTCATGTATACAAAGTATAACAGTGACAACAGCTAAATTTGAGAGAGAGACAGACCTATTTTTTTAGTCCCGATATAGACTAATATATAGATCCCCTCAAACCCACCTTGAAACAACATGTGGAGAGATTCTTGTGCACAAAATGGAGCACACTTGAGATATATGATACATATGCAAAGCATACTTCAATGATTCCTAGCATATATCCCAGGTGTGCACCTTGTTGTGCACAGGTGAAGGTGGGTTTCAGGAGAAGTATACTTGGTATTCTATTAAAATAGGTCTCTTCGCCCCCCCTTGTGTGTGCAACCCTAACCTCATCCTGTGTATGCCTCTTAATAAATTATAAGGTGTAGTGTTGTCCTGTCTCTGCTTGCATCCCCCGGCACTGAGAGCAGTTTCCCCTCCTCTCCCCAGTAATCCTCATCACAAGTCAGACGCACGAGGGAGCAGCCAGGGGTCTGGAAGCAGCTAGCGATGTCAGCCATGAATCCTGAGTAGTGAGTATCATGTTGCAGCAAAGGAGACAACGCGTATAATAGAATGTATCTATATACACACACATACACATCAACAGGCAGTGAAGGGGTTATATATACATGTACACAGTGCTTGACTGTGCATCTTCGTCTTTTACAGTGATTACCTGTTTAAGCTCCTCCTGATTGGTGACTCTGGGGTTGGAAAGTCATGCCTGCTGCTACGCTTTGCAGTGAGTATCCCCCATGTGGCTGGGGATGAGACCGGTTCTGTACAGCCATATTTTAACCACCTGTTATGCTTTCCCTCTCCAGGACGACACGTACACAGACAGCTACATCAGCACCATTGGAGTGGACTTCAAGATCCGGACTGTAGAACTGGAGGGGAAGACAATCAAACTACAGATTGTAATACACCCATATCTATATATCTCCGTCACTCACTGACTTTCTCCTCCTCTCCCTCAGATCTGTAATACTCTCTTCCTCACTATCCCTTCCTCATTCTCACTCTTTCACCTGTCTCACTATCTTTTATTCACACTTTTCCTAACTCTCTCTCCCTTCTCTTTTCCTAACACTTTCTCTCACTCTCCTATCTCCCTCACTCCTCTCTACCCTGACTCACTATCCCATCCCTATTTTCATTGCTTATTCTCCATCTCTTTTTACCCCCTTTTCTCGTTCCCTCTCTCACCTCCTCTATTTCTTTTCTTTTTTTTTTTCCTCCCGCCACCCCCTCTTTCCCTCTATCTTTCTTTCTCACAGACTCTCTCCTCTCCCAGTGGGACACAGCTGGACAGGAGCGTTTCAGGACGATCACTTCAAGTTATTACCGAGGTGCACACGGGATCATCATAGTGTATGATGTGACAGATCAGGTGAGAGGGCAGCATGTGATACCTACTGATGGGGGTTTAGCAGTGGGGAGGTACATGGATAGGTGTCCCTGTATGTGATTGCCCCCTTGTTATCTTCTCTCTCCTCAGGAATCCTTCAGTAATGTCCAGCAGTGGCTGGAAGAGATACAAAGATACGCTAGCGACAATGTGGATAAACTGCTGGTGGGAAACAAGAGCGACCTCAGTAACAAGAAAGTGGTGGAGTATACGGCAGCCAAGGTAAGAGCAGCTGTATACATGTTACAGTGTATACAGTATATATAGGGCTGTCTGATTGGCTCCTAGTAACCTTAGGCAAGTCACTTAATCTAGATGTGCCTCAGGTTTAAAAAATTAGATTGTAAGCGGGTATTTTTCCCGCACAATTCTATGTATAGCATTGTGTTTACTGTCAGCACTATATAAGAAAAAAATGTGACTGTCTTTGACACCAATAATAATAATAGTTTTGTTCTTGTATAGCGCTGCTAGTTTTTTCGTAGCGCTTTACAAAGACATTTTTTCGGACACAGTCCCTGCCCCGTGGAGCTTACAATCTATGTTTTTGGTTCCTGAGGCACAGAGAGATAAAGTGACTTGCCCAAGGTCACAAGGGGTCAACACCAGGAATTGAACCAGGTTCCCCTGCTTCAAACTCTCAGTGCCAGTCAGTGTCTTTACTCACTGACACTCCTCCACACCACTTGCGCAGTGGTTGGGTAGTAAGACCACACCTTGAGTATGGAGTACAATTTTGGGCACCAATCCTAAGAAAAGACATTATGGAACTAGAGAGAGTGCAGAGAAGAGCCACCAAATTAATAAAGAGGATGGACAATCTAATTTATGGGGAGAGGCTAGCTAAATTAGATTTATTTACATTAGAAAAGAGGCGTCTAAGAGGGGATATGATAACTATATACAAATATATTTGGGGACAGTACAAGGAGCTTTCAAAACTACTATTCATCCCACGGGCAGTACGAAGGACTCGGGGGCATCCCTTCAGGTTGGAGGAAAGGAGATTTCACCAGCAACAAAGGAAAGGGTTCTTTACAGTATGGGCAGTTACAGTGTGGAATTCATTACCCATGGAGACTGTGATGGCAGATACAATATAGAGTTGTTCAAAAAAAGGTTGGACATCTTTTTAGAAAGGAAAGGTAAACAGAGATATACCAAATAAGTAAACATGGGAAGGATGTTGATCCAGGGATTAATCCGATTGCCAATTCTTGGAGTCAGGAAGGAATTTATTTTTCCCCTTATGAGATATCATTGGATGATATGACACTGGGGGTTTTTAGTTTACCTTCCTCTGGATCAATAAGTAAGTATAGATATAGGATAAAGTATCTGTTATCTAAATTTAGTATAGGTTGAACTTGATGGACGCATGTCTTTTTTCAACCTCATATACTATGTAACAGCAAGCAAATGTTATATGTTGTTGTACCCCAAGGTAACTCCTTCCCTCCAGATCTATTCAGATTCTGAAGGGAGGGGGTGGGTAATATAACACATTGTAAACCTCTCTTTTCTCCCCCCCACCAGACCTACGCAGACTCCCTGCACATCCCCCTCCTGGAGACCAGTGCCAAACACTCTACCAACGTGGAACAGGCTTTTGTAACCATGGCCTCTGAAATCAAGAAGCGCATGGGCAGTGGGCCCAGTGACAGAGCCAGACCCAACTTTCACATTCACAGCACCCCTTTGAGGCAGAGCCAAGGCGGGGGAGGTTGCTGCTGAGAGGGGGTGCAGATAACAGGATCCTGACAGTAGCCATTTATAACCCCATCCCTCCCCCAGTCTACTCTTGTTGGAAGTCTGTGAGAGACCTCACTCCTTCTTACAGAGGAAAAACACCAGGACCTGGGAACCTATGTAGCATTAACCCTGTCATATGCACACTGCTGTGTGTGTGTGTTTTGTGTGTGTGTGTGTGTGTGTGAATATGTATATATTACATTCATAGAAGGCAGCAACAGTCACTTGCCTGGGTGCTCTGTAGTTTGTGATTATTGATAAAGTATTATATAGCAGGCACTCACAGGTAACTAGTGAATATACAAGATTTATTAATGACATCAACGTTTCAGTACTATTCCAGCTCCCAATGTAGTTAATCTTGTGTGTTTTTGTATGTTACATAGATGGCATTGCAGGCCCCCTGGCACTAAAGGCATGTTCCATTTAGTTTTTAATTTATTATACATCTTCAGAATATTCACGGTGTATGAGTGGTTCCATCCGTCTGAGCACTTGACAGTAGGGTCACGTGTCTGAATATTTATATACACACAGAATAGGGCAAATCAGACACTCGCAGGTCTTAAAAATGTTTGCAATACATTTTCCCCCCCACAAATTTTAAAGACATGCGAGTAGTGCCTGGTTTGCTCTATTCTGTATGTTCTAATTGTTACTTAGTGCACCCAGGCACGATTTTGCTGTCAGTGGAGTGCCGCTGCTAGATATATATCCCTGCACCTTAAGCCCCTTCACATTCCACTACAGATTGTTACTGTGTATAAAGACCTGCCTAAGGACGCCTTGGTCCATTCCTGCCCAGCAGCACTGAGGGATGTTTCCTAAGAGGACTACATATCTACCCACCATGGGATTCTGGATCAGGTTTTGCACAGGGGTCCGAAGTTCTGGTTCTTAAAAGAAGCTTATGGTTTTATTTGCACTCCTTTTTCTGCACCTCTCCCCAGTGCACGCCCCTTCCTGCAAATGTCTGAACGCATTTCACCAACATTAACTCTCCCAGATGAGCTCCCCATCCCTCCAGTAGTAAAACTTTGAAAGTGGCAGTGTGATGGTACAGCACGGAGGTAACTCAGTCCAGATTCACGCCTGCACTGTATGTACATGAACCTCATGCATCTTGAGATTTTCCCCCCCACGCTCGCACTCGTTCACATAGCTCAAGAAGGGCTGGGGGAAGTTGAAATGATGTGAATTAATAAAATCCTCCATATGTATTCACCTCTTCACGGAAAGTGTGGTGACTTCATGGAATAGCTTCCCAGCAACGGTGGTAGAGATTAATACAGTAAGGGGATGGACTCTTGATACAACAGAATAGGATCTCAGCTGTTGCAGGAGAATGGGCAAGGTGAGCGGTCCTAACCTATTGCCAGTTTTTATATTTCTGTTGCTCAGTACCAGACAAGATAATTGGGACAAAGCTGAAAAGCAACCTAATGGGCAATTATCAAAAAATATATACAAGTGTGGTTGAGATAATACTAGGAATAATTAATGAGTCCACACACTTGAGAATGATGGTTACCACAAAATAAGATATGTCCTCTTGATTGAAGTAACTTAGATTAGTAAAGTATATAAATGTACATCAAATGTGGCAAAAGAAGAGGCTGGAGTCTAATCCCGAAGGGAAGACCTGATGTAAACAGTCTCTATTCCTCACAATCCAATGTAAAGCATGCAATGGAGAATTAACACAGTCCACAATAACTATATGAATGGGATGACTTCCATTGAAAAAGACCAGAGGTACTCACGGGATCCTGATGGATGTGGGCTTGTTTTGGCCTGTTCCTGTTGTAGGGACTTTATATAGCTACGAAGATGGAATGGCGATGCACAGTAAATATTTTAAAAAAACAAGGGCTGGAACTGGCAGCGGTTGGAAAACTGTATAGTCACATCACTAAAACGGTTTAAAAAACAACACGTTTCACACCTTGCCAAAGAGTAGAGGACTCCATGTAACAGCCATAATTTAAAATAATGCTTCCGCATCAGAGCGCTCTGCCTCCCAAATCAGCAAGCCCGCAGCCAAGTGTTAATGAAAGGACCCGAGGCTTGTATGGCGTGGGGGCGTAGGTCCCGGTGCCGCACTGAAACGGCAATCATTTAAACATAAGTTGGTATAGATTCAAATGACAGACAAATATTGTGAAGTTTAAAAAAAGAAGGAAAAAAACCCTGGTTACTGAAAGTAATGTAATCAAGGTCACTCAACAGTTAAAAACCCTGCAGTAAAGATACTAATCGATATAAAAAATATCTAGCGAAATTCTAAATATCTGAATATTAGCAAATGATCACACATATACCTATAACAATCTCACATTTGATATGGGAGATGATTAACGTAGTGTGTCTGCATAAAAAAGGGGATCAATGCAAGTCGCTGATAAAGCTATTAATGTGTATTTCTAGATGTATCCAGCGGTACCACAGAATGGTGGGAGGGAATTATTAACCATTTCTCTTATTCCCAAATTAAATGTGTGTATTAACACTAAATATGTCGAATATGGTATAGAAGAATACATTCACGGTGAATTGAAGGAAAGATATAGGACAAAAATGTCTCTTAATCCCTAATAGACTGCCGAGTGATATAAATAACAGCATTTACAGGCAGTCCTCAGTTATCCAACGGAATGCCTTCTGGAAGTACCGTTGGATAGTGAAACCGTTGCAAAGTGAGACCCATGTTAATCAGTGGTGGTGAGCGTTGGATAACGCATTCCGGCATAGAAAAATGGCCGATAGGGTTGCATTGTAAAGCGCTGGATATGCCATTCGTTGTAAAGTGAAACGTTGGATAGCGAGGACTACCTGTATGTGTAAAAGCCTATGAAGAAGGATTATTCACTATATAGTATAATCTGAATTCTTAATGTCTAAAAGGAATTCATACTTATTAAATGGATGACCTAGGTAAATTCTATATAGATTGTGTAAAACTAAAATGTAAGAAGAAGAAAACAAACTGCAGCAGCAAGCAATGCGCTGTGGACCCAAGGAAGGTAGCAAGTGCACATCCAGTATCACTGATGAGAAAGAATCTGTGCACAGTACTGCTGATGTTGTAAAACATACCAAAGTAAAGAAGAAGAAAAAGTCTACAGAGACACCTGTGAGAGTTACGAACTCTACAAGCAAAGTCTTCTCACCTGTAGGACTACTACAATTTGGGGTTCTAGCGAATACAGTGACAACAGCTGCAATAGCGCCTCCTGCGGTCAGGAAGAAAAATACACCTGATGGCCCCAAAATGGAGGCGTTCCTGTAATGAACCCTCCCCCATGGAAAAGTGGCCCTTCCGGTCTGATAATGAGGAAGACATCTCTTATGGGGAACCCGGGCCACTGGCCTCGCAGCTGGAGAACATTGACCCTGATGGGGTCCACCTGACTTTGCACGGTCCAGACAGTCTGGTCTGATCTGACCCACTTTATTGCACAGGTAATATCTCCTTTCTGTAGCTTTGGGGACGCTGCCTTCTGCTACAGCTTCTGTGTCCACTGAGGAACAAGAGTTCCTTGTGTGTCCACTGAGGAGTCTGTTTGGCTACCCTGGCTGGCACAGCCGGTTTCTTGGTAGCCACTTTCTCGTCCATTAAAGCACGACTGGTCACAAACTCATCAGCCATCCTGGCAGCTTCCACATGGGTCTTAGGTTTACGGTCAAAGACCCATACCCTCACGTTCGAGGGACACTGCTGCAATAATTGTTCTTGGAAAATTAAGTCCAGCAACGTGTGGTACTTAGTGGCACCACAACCCTCCACCCACTGGGTCCCCTGCAATGCCATGCAGGCCTTGTACTTGACATAGGACTCCCTTGGGGTATCGTTCCCCTGTCCTGAACTTGCCCAGGTATGCTTCTGGGGTGAGGGCATCAGTAGCATTGCCTTAACGTGCTTGTAGTCATCCCGGTCTTCTGGTGGGATGGTTTGCAGAGTCTCTTTAGCCACTCCGGACAACAAGGGCTGCAGTATCCGCACCCAGTCCCATGGCGGCACCCGGTATCTTTAACATTGTGTCTCAAAGTCACTGAGAAAACTGTCGATCTTGTCGGTGCCATCCACAAACTTGTTTTAAACTGTGGTGGTCCACTCGGGGGTTTCTTGTTCCTCATTGAACATGTGGGACTGAGGGGACACGTTACTGCTGCAAACATCCGAATCCTCTCATCTGCTGTAGCCCTCTCTCCCCAAGAGGCAAAAAGTGCGGTGATGCCAGGGGTGGCGGGTCCGGTAGCCATGGGGACTATCCCTCCCCCACTCCCAAGTGCCAGTTCCTCACCATTATCCCAGTGAGCGCCCCACTCCCTCCCCATGACCATCTCCCTCTG
This sequence comes from Ascaphus truei, assembly GCF_040206685.1. Lineage (NCBI taxonomy): Eukaryota > Metazoa > Chordata > Amphibia > Anura > Ascaphidae > Ascaphus > Ascaphus truei. Next base: position 45,909,524 of record NC_134489.1, on the reverse strand, counting down.
GAGCTGGATTAACCTCCTGCGCCCCGGGCTGAATGATTACTGCTGCTGCAAGCTGAAACGCTTGCGCTGCCCACGAGCAAAACGACCCCGGTACTGAGGTGGGGAAGTAGTAAACCACGCACCCACAGCAGCGGAAGCGTGCATGGCAGGCGGATTGTCAAAGTAGCTGGGTCAGGGTTGGAGAGAGTGGGTTAGTTGATACTTGCCAAGGTCTTGGAATGGAGAGTTCAGAATTCAAGTTCGTTATCCATGGTCAGGGGTTGGAGAGGTCAGAATCGTGGAAGTCCGTATAGCCGTGGTCTGGGTTGGAGATATCCGCATAGTCGAGGGTAAGCCGGGTCAGTATCCAGAGGGGTTCCAAAGTCAAGCCGGGTCGTTACACGAAGAGTTAACTGCAAGAGGACACAGGACAGGGAGCAAGGTACAACGGACGCAGGAGCTCAAGGCTACAACAAGTTATGCTCAGCAATGACAGAGCATGAGCAGGGTATTTAACAGGAACAGGTACCAGTAGCAAGGGAGGCGGAGCGGAGGCGCTGCCTCCGCGGAGACAAGGATTGGCTGCAGGAGACAAGTGTGCTTGTGCAGTTCTTATTGCAGAAGGAACTCCATTGAATGGGTTGTTTGTTGAGCCAATCCACCCGAGGGTTATGAATCTGCAAACAGGGAAGGCCGAGGATCACGCTAATGGATGGAGTGTGAATAACGTTGAGTTGAATCTTTTCCAGGTGATTATTCTCAATTTTGAGATGAAGTACCTCCGTCTCCAGGGAGATAAAAGCCGGCTGAAGAAGTCTTTCATCTATGGCTTCAAGAGCAACGGGCTTCCTTCTGCATCCTTCTGCACCTGATAGGAACCAGATGACGTTCTGCGAATGCTTGATCTATGAAGTTTCCTCCCAAACCAAGTCAAGGAAATCAAGCGTAGATACTTGGAAGCCCTCCCCAAAGAGAGTGATGGGGATAAGAATGCGAGAAGGGTTGTCAGCAGAAATAGGGGAAAGAGAAAGCGTTCCCAATGAGACTCCCCCAGGTTTCATGGGAACTTTGCGTTTCCCGACTTTTGGGGACAAAAATATGCAAAATGTCCAGAAGTACCGCAGTAAATGCATAAATCGTCATTCTTGCGTCGTAACTTCTCGGATTTGGAAACCCCCTAATTGTATAGGTTCGGAAGTATCCTGGAGCGGAGTCTCAGCTTGGCTCACCTGACTGGGGAGTGATCCGGGATGGAGTGACACGATGATGAACCCTCTCTGATCTCCTTTCCTGAAGGCGATGATCCACCTTGATGCAGACGGCGATTAGTTCTTCCAAGTCAGTGGGGCGGTCGTAGGTTGCCAGCTCATCCTTCAAAGCTTCGGATAGATCCTGCCAAAAGGCCGCGGACAGGGCTTCGTCGTTCCAATCGGTCTCTGCAGCTATTGTCCTAAACTCGAGTGCGTATATAGCAACAGGGCGATTCCGTTGAGAGACATGAAATAGTGCATAGGCAGCAGATACCTTACGGCTGGGTGTATCGAACACCTTCCGGAACTCCCTGGTGAAAGCTCCGATATCCTGTGTGAGGTCGGATCTTCGTTCCCAGATGGGAGAGGCCCAGGCAAGAGCATTATCTATAAGAAGAGAAACAATATACGCCACTTTGGCGCGGGGTGATGTGAAGCGGGACGGATTCATTTTGAATTGAATAAAGCACTGATTAAGGAATCCCCGGCATTCGTGAGGGTCACCCCCATAGCGGTTAGGAGCAGGTAACCGAGGTTCTTGGTGAAAGTGTGAAGAGGGCATAGTGGCAGACTCAGGAACAGCAGGAGCAAGAGAGGAGCGAGGCTCTTGGAGAGAATGAGTGAGAGACCTGAAGTTTTCCTGAAGGGAGCGCATACTTTGATCACTAGCCACTAATTTTTCCTCAATACTGGACAGGTAGCTTGCGTGTGTGCTCAGGACTCTTCCTACCTCAGCGGGGTCGAAGTTTGTGTGGCTGAGCATACTGTAACGCGTAGCTCACCACAAACGAAGCGCGACCGCGGTGCTGAGGTAGGGAATTGAGTAACACCAACCCACAGCCACGTGGGCGCGCCTAGGATGTAAATTGGTCGTGCAAGCCAGGTCAGATTATAGATGTGAGAGTAGTAGAGGATACTTACCGAATCAGGAGAGGAGAGTTGCGGATCGTCGGGGTACGTAGCCAAGTTCAGGATTGGAGAGTAGCGGATCTTCGGGGTACTAGCCAAGGTCAGGACTGGAGACAGGAGAATGGCCGTTCGTAGCCAGATCAGGAGAGGATAGGTGCGGAGTCCAAAGAGAGTAGCAGGGTCAGGCAATGGCAGGATAAACAGGCAAGACAAGGCAAGGTAACAGGAACTGAATGCAGCAAGGCACGGCGTCACACAAGACTATGCTCAGCAATGAGAGTCTGGAGCAAGAGGGAATATATAGGGAGATCCTCCAATGAAGAGGCAGGACTGAACTAGGAAACCGAATCCCATAGGCTGCTGGTGCACACAGGTGTGCCCTATGATGCAGCCTGATCAGGAAGGGTGGCAGGACTGAGCGTGCGCCGACCCGCACGCGTCACGGAGGTCAGGGGGCAGAGTCCGGTGTGCAAGACACTCCCACGCTGGACTTTTCCGTCAGCGTCCTGGGGCGGAGACCGGGGCGTGATTCAGAGGGGAGGCTGGACGAGCGCAACCGCCGAGCACCAGAGCAGGGGGTGGAGCCAGAACCCACGGGCGGGCTGACAGACCGCGCAAGATGCACGCGTAGCGGGGCCGTGAGACTGCGCTTCCTGAGTGTCCGTCACAGCAGCAGGTTTAAGGTGAGGAGACGGTCTCCAGCCGTCAGTATGGCGAATCCTCACAGTATGCTACCTCTTGCCTTGGGAGCTCGCAATCTTCGCTATACCATAAACTCAATCAGTTCCCGCCACTGCCACCAGAAAAAAGCCTGTCACGGGAGATCAGCACTTTTAACACCTTTATACCCGGATCATTTGATTGAGCAAAGCAAGGAGGTAAAATACATTGTAATTTATTTCCACGAAATGACATACACACAATGTTACACAATTACACTCAAAACACACTTACTGGGAAGGGGCAAACGAAATAAGTTGTTTCCAAAATTAAATCTTGAAAAGTAAAGTCTCTATGAGCACTTTCCGAGGAGCGGGAGTTGCTTGCAAACAGAGCTGGAAACAGTCCTCAGTCAGCGGCGTCAGTCACAACCACTGTGTATTCCGACGGAGCTGCTTCCTTCGTTCTGCCACTGTGGTATTAGTACTTGGAACCTCAGTTCTTACGAAGTCTTGAAGCTTGTTACGAAATCTTGTTACGATGTTATAGAATTATAGAACTGTAGATGGAACTAATTTCTGACGGGCTGCACAGATTCTTATAGGTTTAAAACTCCTATACCTAACCTGTGCAGCCAATCCCTCCATGGGAATACTTTTCCCCACCTATCCCGGAGTTGCAAATACCTTACAATCCTGGCAGAGATGGCTTCTCAGTCTGCTAAGGGCATGCGCCAACCTCGCACCTTTGCCGCTTAGCATATGAGACCCTCCTTACCTGGCGACACTCAGTCAGGGCGAGACACTATTTGTTAAACTGCCCAGACTTCACACTAAGATGGGGGTACTTGGGTTATTCCGCCCGCCTGACACCTTAGTGGCTCTGAGCCTTTCAACTCCAGACCTTCCTAGACATTATGACGTCAAGCCAGCGGGATGTTTTAGAAGTCCGGAGCTGGATATGCTCAGCTCATTCACAGTACTTTACTGACTTGTATTGTATTGTATGTCTTTATTTATATAGCGCCATTAATGTACATAGCGCTTCACAGTAGTAATACATGTGGTAATCAAATAAATAACAGATAATATAAATAACAGATCATGGGAATAAGTGCTTTAGACATAAAAGTAACATTTCGGAAGAGGAGTTCCTGCCCCGAGGAGCTTACAGTCTAATTGGTAGGTAGGGAGAACGTACAGAGACAGTAGGAGGGAGTTCTGGTAAGTGCGTCTGCAGGGGGCCAAGCATTATGTATTGTGTTTAGAATATCCACAGTGCTATTCATATGCTTCTTTAAGCAAGTGTGTCTTAAGGTGGGTCTTAAAGGTGGATAGAGAGGGTGCTAGTCGGGTACTGAGGGGAAGGGCATTCCAGAGGTGTGGGGCAGTCAGTGAAAAAGGTTTAAGGCGGGAGAGGGCTTTAGATACAAAGGGGGTAGAAAGAAGACATCCTTGAGAAGAACGCAAGAGTCTGGATGGTGCATACCGAGAAATTAGGGATGAGATGTAAGGAGGGGCAGAAGAATGTAAAGCTTTAAAAGTGAGGAGAAGAATGGAGTGTGAGATGCGGGATTTGATCGGAAGCCAGGAGAGGGATTTCATGAAGGGAGATGCTGAGACAGATCTAGGAAAGAGTAGAGTGATTCTGGCAGCAGCATTTAGGATAGATTGTAGGGGAGACAGGTGAGAGGCAGGAAGGCCGGACAGCAGGAGGTTACAGTAATCAAGACGGGAGAGAATGAGGGCCTGAGTCAGAGTTTTAGCAGTCGAACAACAGAGGAAAGGGCGTATCTTAGTTATATTGCGGAGGAAAAAGCGACAAGTTTTAGAAATGTTTTGAATGTGAGGGGCGAATGTGAGAGAGGAGTCGAATGTGACCCCTAGGCAGCGTGCTTGGGCTACTGGGTGAATGATTGTAGTTCCAACAGTAATGTGGAAGGAGGTAGTAGGGCCAGGTTTGGGAGGAAGTATGGGGAGCTCTGTTTTAGCCATGTTGAGTTTAAGGCGTCGGAGGGCCATCCAGGATGATATAGAAGAGAGACATTCAGAAACTTTGGTTTGTACAGCAGGTGTAAGGTCAGGTGTTGAAAAGTATATTTGTGTGTCGTCGGCATAGAGGTGATAATTAAACCCAAAAGATGTTATTAGGTCTCCTAGAGAGAGTGTGTACAGAGAAAAGAGAAGAGGTCCCAGGACAGAGCCCTGGGGTACCCCCACAGAGAGATCAATAGAGGAGGAGGAGGTGTTAGCAGAAGAGACACTAAAAGTACGATGGGAGAGGTAGGATGAGATCCAGGATAGAGCTTTGTTCCGAATACCTAGAGTATGGAGAATGTGGAGGAGAAGAGGGTGGTCCACGGTGTCAAATGCTGCAGAGAGGTCGAGTAATATGAGCAGAGTGTAATGACCTCTGTCTTTGGCAGCATGGAGGTCGTCAGTTATTTTAGTGAGGGCTGTTTCGGTGGAGTGAGCAGTGCGGAAGCCAGATTGTAGAGGGTCTAGGAGAGAATAGGTGTTGAGAAAATGGAGCAAGCGATAGAATACAAGACGTTCAAGTAGTTTAGAGGCAAAAGGCAGGAGGGAGACAGGTCGATAGTTAGAAAGACAGGTAGGGTCAAGCTTGCTGTTTTTGAGTAATGGTATGACTGTTGCATGTTTGAAGGAGGATGGAAAGGTTCCAGAGCAGAGGGAGGAGTTAAAAATGTGTGTAAGCGTAGGGATTATAGTAGGAGCAAGAGGTTTTAGGAGATGGGAGGGAATGGGGTCAAGAGAGCAAGTGGTAGAGGGAGAAGAGGAGATCAACAGCGACACATCCTCCTCTGAGACAGTGGAAAAAGACTCAAGGAAGGCAGGAGGAGAGTTAGGAAGAGGTGTAGGATGGGGGGAAGAAACAGAGGGGATGTTCTGCCGTATGGATTCCACCTTTTCCTTAAAATAGTCAGCAAAGTCCTGAGCGGAGATGGAGGAAGGAGACTTGCATTTCTAAGTGAGCGCAATCATAAAATTAGTTTTTCCCGGTCTCTGATGTTTTGAATGAAAGTCCAAATGTGCCGAACATGTTGGAACAATTAAAATAGGGGGACTTTCAGTCACCAATTTTTTTATATAAACGATTAAAAATTGTGCTATGCAAGTTTTCATGTTTTTACCTGAACGATGCTCACAGCAACTTTCAGCGCTCTAGGAGCTTCCTAGCAAAAGTTAGCTAAAATCCGCTTTCTATGCTGCCAAGCGCTGGACATTTTTTTTACACTTTCACAGGAAAATATCTACTTTATACACTCTAAACTTAGTAAATACATTTATCTCGCCCTCTTATACCTGATGGGAGATAGTCTGAACCCCAACCTGGATTCTGGGGGTTTTGGGCATATACCGGGAACCCTTTGAATGTGAATTATTCTCCTGCCCTGTCTTACGATTCTGGTCTGTGCTGCAGCAGGAAAATCCTCGCTGGTTAACACGCCTGGAATAGTAAGACACACACATTTTTATTGCAATACGGTTTACATGCCATAACTGGGCTGCAGAGCTGACACTTCACAAATTCACAGTATAGCTTAGGGGCACCCAGCCGGGCATAATACCTTTATTATTGGCCTGGGTACCCCCCTCACTGTCACACTGCAGTGTGTGTTCTGTTGGGGCAGAGGGGGGGGGGGGCTGCAGTGTGTGTGTTTTGAGGGTGGAGGAGGGGTGCAGAGTGGTGTGTGTGTCTGTGTCTGTGTGTGTGTATAGGAGGGCTGCAGTGTGTTTTGGTATGTGTGTGGCTGCAGTGGGTGTAGAAGGGGGGCTGCTTTGTGTGTTGTGTGTGTGTTTTGTGAGTGTATAGGGTGGAGGAGGGCTGCAATGAGCTTTTTGGGTGTAGAGGAGGGGGCTGCAGAGTGTGTAGGGGAGACTGCAGAGTATGTTTGTGTGTATAGAGGGGGGCTGCAGTGTGTGTATATATAGAGGGAGCTGTGTGTATGTACAATGTCCTTTTAATAAACTTGCCGTAAAAGCAAAATAATTTAGACAATCATGCTGATAAAAATCAATATGACTAGAACAGTTTTTTTTTTTATGGAATTTTTTTTAGCCTATAATACAATATAACATTACTGTAGAATGTTGTATTTACAGTAAGGCAAAAATCAGCCTAAAATACATTATAACACGTTAGTTGAAGGAATGAAATTATGTTTTTCTATAATTTATTGCAAACAGCAGATAATGCATTAAATGTGTGTTAGGCTAATTTTTGCTTTACTTTAAATACAAATATAGTCAAATCCCACGATACTGATATGTGACAGAGGAGCATGGATACATTATATCTGCAGTAAGAAATGTTCTGCGGAATGGGAGGATTTTTTCTTTACAGTGTGTTCAAAACAACACTATGCGGTTTAATGTCTTACTGTATATGAAACATTACACAGTACAATTCCACCATACTGATATATATTACAGAGACGCAAGGATAGAGCATATATGCAGAGGAATTGGTTCCTAAATACTCTCTGATAGCTTGAGCGAATCCATTGAGGTGTGTGCTCTAATAGCTTGACCAGCTTTCCATTGAGATGTGTGCTCTAATAGCTTGACCAGCTTTCCATTGAGGTGTGTGCTCTAATAGCTTGACCAGCTTTCCATTGAGGTGTGTGCTCTAATAGCTTGACCAGCTTTCCATTGAGATGTGTGCTCTAATAGCTTGACCAGCTTTCCATTGAGTTGTGTGCTCTAATAGCTTGATCAGCTTTCCATTGAGATGTGTGCTCTAATAGCTTGACCAGCTTTCCATTGAGGTGTGTGCTCTAATAGCTTGACCAGCTTTCCATTGAGGTGTGTGCTCTAATAGCTTGACCAGCTTTCCATTGAGATGTGTGCTCTAATAGCTTGACCAGCTTTCCATTGAGGTGTGTGCTCTAATAGCTTGATCAGCTTTCCATTGAGATGTGTGCTCTAATAGCTTGACCAGCTTTCCATTGAGGTGTGTGCTCTAATAGCTTGACCAGCTTTTCTTGCTGTTGTAATACTTTATGCTGTACAGGGCATGCTCAGTGTTACTGCACAGAGGATACTCTGTGCCATTGTACAGTGGATACTGGGTGTCGCTGGGATGTACAGGACGCACTCCAGTGAAACTGCTGACCAGAAGACACTGTCACTTTGCAGGGGATATTCGGTGTCATTGCTGTATACCGTATACTAGGTATCACTGTGCTGCACAGGATATACAGGGCGCCACTAGGTGTGCAGGGGATACTCATCTCTATGAGGTGGTCGCTTAACGATTGGTCGTTTTTGCAGGTGGGCGTGGTTTACGAATGTAGGCGTTGGTTATGACGAGTTTGTCCCAATGGGCGTGGTTCAGAAAATTCTAGGCGTACTTTGTGACGCAAAGGCTGTCGTAAGCCCCTGGTTTCCTCATTCTCTCCCTTCATTTGTACCGCAGCCGCCGCCCTTTAGTTTGCATCTATAGCCAGAAATTCCCCGAACAGGGCCCCTGAGAGAGACTCTGAGGCACCACTCGTGATCCGTACAGTCCCGGACATCAGAGCGGAGAGAGCCAAGACAGAGAGGTGCGTGAGGGGGCACCGAACCGGGGCCTGTGTACTGTGTGTATGTGCATCTCTGTGTATAGATGTGTCCGCTTCCGGGGTTCAATATGCATATGTGTACTGTGTGTATATAATATACAGTATATAAGGAGCTAGGGAGATGTGCATAACTATATAAGTGTGTGTGTATATATATATTTCACACTCAGTGGAGGGTTTTTGTAACTTTTTTTACCCACCATAACTTAACTAAGTGGTGATTATGTGTGGGTGTAGAGGTATCTGTACCATGTTAGCCGATCTTAATAATAATCAAAAACGAATAGACGATATCGTTCTGTGGCTAACAAAATGCCTTTTATTTGTGCGAGTTATCGAGATACACTGATCTCCTCTTCCGGCGGTGTTAGGCCGCGCTTATAGTGCCGGCAACGCGACCGATGCCATTGCGATAGTTGAATTTCAATTTAAGGCGACGTCGCTGGCTGCAAGGCCAGTGACGTCAGAAAAGGGAGAGGGCAGAGGCACGGAGAAGCTCCTGATTGGCCGCAAGGGGAGATCATAGCCGAAAATAATCAAATATCAGTGACCTACCAGATTTTTGGTAGCACAATGCATTTGTTTTTACGCGCCGGTTGCGTCGCCGGCACTATAAACGCATCCTTGCAACCGCCGAAAGAAGAGATCTGTATATCTCGAAAGCTCGCACAAATAAAAAAAGGGCCTACAACACTCAAAATAAGATTGGCAAAAATACAGTACTGTATTTATTATATAGAGTGATGTGATACAGGGATAAAATTGCACAACGTTTCAGGGTTAGCCTTCATTGGGGGAACCCCAAAATAGTTGCGCTCTTCTTCCTGTATCACATCGCTCTGCATAAATCCTTTCTTTTTGCTATCAGTTTTTGACAATCTTCTTATTTTGAGTGCTCCAGGCCCCTTGTTCTGGGAGGAATATAAACACGTTCCTGTGTGTAAAACTGGTTTATCCTGAAAGATGGGTCAGGTATATACTCGCCCTGTGCTGGGGTGGACAATCCAGATCTGCTCCATTTCCCACTGCCCTGTGAGGTGGGGTGGAAGACGTCCTGCCCTCGGGAGGTATTAGTTTCTGTTGGGTTTGTAGAGCCTGCTGCATTCTTTACATACTTGAACATAACACAAACACACGTATGTATGTATGTATGTATGTATGTATGTATGTATGTATATATTACAAGACAAAAAAAGCAAAGTGGTGCAACAGAAATCTAAATCTAATACAAATAAGCAGGGCTCGGAAAACCCACTAACCCCCCCCCCCCAACCTTTTATTAGTAAGCTTGGTTACCCCCTCACCCCCCCCCCCCCCAAAAAAAACAACTCCCTCACCCCCCCTTCCTTCCTCACAACTCTTACCTGTGATGGGGTCCGGCGGCGTGGTGCGGCGATTTGTCTTCTCCCCTGCAAATTGTACTCTTCCTCCTGCAGGTCCTGAAAAAATGGCTGCGCCACATTACCATGGCAATGGACACCACGGCGTCATGCAGCGTGACGTCACGTAGTATCCCGTTGCCATGGCAAATGACGCCGCATGGCCATTTTTTCAGGTCAGGACCTGCAGAGAAAGAGTACAATTTGCAGGGAAAGACGGAGATCGCCGGACCCCGTCACAGGTAACACTCGACAGCGGCCAAAATGCACTCATCCGTGTCGTGCAGCTGAGTACATTTGTCGAGTCCTGCAAATAAGAATATGTCAATATTCATGAAGTTGATTGTGTCGCTAATAGATGCACACCTCTAAAAATAAATATATACAATAAATGTGAACTGTAGTGAGAATACTAATCCATGTTTCAATATAGAATAAAAAAGTCTTATAAACAAGCCTGGGAGCAAAACCGTTTCCAACATCATATCTGAGAGCAGCGCTCAGAAGAAAAACTGTGCCCAGAACATAAAATAGTGTTAGATGAAATGCAGTTCACTATTAAAAAAAAACAAACACCTTTTTGTCGGAGATGATTAATAGGTAATTCAGAGCGTTCCCGCAGCTTCCTGTTATTGGTGAGATGCTTCCCGTCTCGCCTATGAAAGTATGCACATAAAAAAAGAGCAGAGGGATGCCAATAGTTGTGGGGTACCGAGTACCCGGAATTACCCGGCACATTTCCAGCTATCCGGACATTACCCGGACCCGGCAACTGACAAGTGGGCTAGGCGCCGGGTAATACCCGGCATCGGGTAATGTCAGGGCATCTGGAAAGAATCTTATTACTTACCTTTCTGAAGACATCTAGGACCAGCAGCAGCGGTCCTGTGGTGGTTGCAGCATCGGAGGTGTCTTCAGCTGGCGGGGGAGCTGCAGGAATCCCTTCCGGAGCAAGTAAACAGTGTCTGTGTGACCTGCCGGGAAACCACGTGACCGGAGCAGGAGACGGTTCCCCGGCGGCTCACACACACTGTTTACCTTCTCCAGTGCTGTGGAAGGGATTCCTGCAGCTCCCCCTGCCGGCTGAAGACACCTCCGATGCTGCCACCGCCACAGGACTGCTGCTGCTGGTTCTAGATGTCGCCGCCACCCTGCAGGTAAGTGCCTAATCGGGTACCCGACCGGGTAGAACCATTGATTTTGGCCAGGTACCCGTTGCCCGTTTTTTTTTGTTTTTTTTTTTAAATAAACGAGGACCCGGTCCAACACTAGCCAATGGTGTAATACAGTATAAAATATATTCATCCAGCGTACAAGACAAGTAATAATACACATTTACAATGTTTTAAACAGCATTTAGAACTCTGACGGTTCTAGATAGCACAAATTTTCTGTGTGTGTGTTTTCATCGGCAGTGTGCAAGCCCGCGGGGCAAACGGCTCTCTGGAGGGCCTCCAGGTGTAAGTGTCAGAAGACGGAAGCCTCCAGCTTACAGAAAGGATTATCAAGTTGGACACACCCCAAAAATAACCCTACACATTTCGGGGAATCACCACTTCATCGGGGCTATGATAGCCTGCTTAGAAAAGCCTCCTTTATAAAGGACCTCCTGCAGGTCATGTGTCCTCAGAACAATCAAATATTATACACATATGTATCATATTATAAGGTCATCAGCAAAGCCTTTCTGCAAATGTAAAATACTAAAGGATTTCCATTACATTTAACAAACATTACGTTAAATGTTAATACAATAATTTCAATAATAAAAAATAATCAACAATCCACTTTAGACCATATACATGGCTGAAAGCAATAGAGCTTTGTATATATCACAAAAAATATTTGTATAGTAGATACTCCATCTTTTGTGTGCTGTATACAGATGTACAAAGCCAGAAAGAGCATTCGTGAAAACGATGATACTTGATCAATGAATTTAGAGGGATAATTATTAAAGATAAAAACAACAATATACTGTAATACAAAAAGAAGTATCTGTATATGTAATTATACTAGTGTAATCATAATATATACACAAAATATGCACAAAAAGCATAAGTGAACCTAATATAGGTAGGGATATCGTTTGAAATGAACTTAAGTATATTTCTAGATGTATATCATACTACAAATTTAGCACAAAGCTTTGTGGGTAGACTAACTGTTGGAACCATTCCAATATTCTGCCATGAATCATAGTTCCAAAGAACCTACAATGCGTGCAGTAATAAACCAAAATACAAATGCTTCTGGAGACTCAGAAGAAATAAAACATTATGAATGTAGATATATCCAAAAGACAACAATAGTCTAATTTGAAAAACAGCAAAATATCATAACTATTCAAAAGAATATTATCCCATATTATGTAGCTATATGGTAAAAGCAACCTAATAGACCACAGATAGCGGCATGAAGCGCCTCTACACAAAGACTGCTATAAAAAGTGGGATATGAAAGAGAGGAGGGGAAGGACCAGAATATGTCAGACTTAAATGCCCTTAAAAACAACTATTCCTTGATAAAAAGGACCCAGATCGAGGTCCTCCATTTAGACCTGCAGGTGACGTCGGCTCATCGGTGAGGTGTGGGCTATACTCCGTCTGAGTGCTTCGTAGACTGCGTCCGTGGGCAGCAAAAGCACTCAGACTCTAGGGTCAGTCTCTCAGGTATCTCTATCTAATATATGTGTACAGCCTGTGTGCAGTTTTATTCACTGAGGTGCTAAAATCTGTTTCAGCTCCGGTAACTGCCAAACACAGCTCTGCTTGGCACTTCATATACAGACCTGCATTCAACCTATATATACCCCACTGCATAAAGGGGCTCTGAGGTGCTCAAGTTTGTGTCAATTCCGGTAATAGTCAAGCACAGCTCTGCCTGACATCTCATATATAGACCTGCACTCTACTGCATATACCTCATTGTCATTAGTGGCATTCATGTACTGTCAATAGCAGACTATATGCAGATCAAGGTACTTGTTGCTGCTTCATATCAGTTAGCATTAAGTGCAACCTTGTCCTCTATTCAACAGACAGGCTTGCATTTCACTACACATACCCCATTACCAATAGGGGCTTTTTTGAGATCCATTGCTAGAGACCACCCAGGATTAGGGTTTACTAAGGTTTAATTAAGAGGGAATATATATAATATCCCCATTAAACACCCTACCACACCTCCCCGTCTTTTAATAAATATTTTGTGTCTGTTCTATGTATGTGGTTCTTCCAAACAGCTTATTTTAATCCAGTCTATAATAAAGTTTAAGTTTTAATTAGGGTGTATTCTCTTCAGTGCCACACAATAGGGACTCTTTCCTTTCTATATACCTGTTAATACCTCAGTCCTTGTGAGCACCGCCCTTATCCACTGTTTGGCGTTTCCCTCCCTCCTAGTGCTTGAGCAGAGTTTTTTCTGCTGCATTCATTTGCTGGCAGACCACCTTGCCTACATATGTAACAATTGCCACATTGAAGAACAAAAAGGGACGTAATCCCCGCTCGAACTAGACAATGGAGTGTCGTTTGCTCCGAGGGTTGGGGTCGGTGCACTAGGGGAATAGCATTAGAACAAAGGGTGGGAAAAGCCCAGTCGGAATGATGTCTTCTAGGTGAGGAGATGACAGGAAAGCCCAAAATTGTGTGCACTCATACACCTGAACACTAGTATCAGTAAATTAAATAGTGGGTTGGCTGAGTTAAAGTGGGTGTTTAAGGGGTTAAATCGGATTATTATAGCCCTGGAGGGCTACAGAGCAAGCAGCTATCTCTTTTATTTTGTGAATGGATAAGTGGACATAGAATAAAGCCAATATTTAATGATAAAATACGTTGGGGGCAGTCTGCATTGAACAATGGCATTGGGATAAAAAGTATAACCAATAAGCATACACTCAATAGCTGGTTGACCACAGGGTTGGAGGCCAGAGACCGTGTATAACTGGTAACTAAAAAAATGTGATTGTGACGGTGAAGGGGTACCCATGCCATTTAATAAAGGTATTTGGCACGGCTGGGTGCCCCTGAGCCATATTGGGGAATTGTAAAATGTCAGCTCTGCAACCCAATCATGGCAGAAACACTGTGTTTTGTGATAAAACTGTAAATGTGTGTCTTATTATTCCAGGAGTGTTAAGCAGCGGACATTTCCCTCCTTCAACACAGACTAGAATAGTAAGACCGGGCAGGGGAATGAATTACATTCAGGTCCCCCGGTAAATGCCCGAGAACCCCAGAACCAGGGAGGGGGGGTTCAGAGTGGTCATTTTTAAGATTGTGTATAACTGTGGCAGTGTTTTTGTGTAAGCGCGTGAAAGGAAAAATGGTTTTAAAACCCAGCAGCTAACAGTATAGCTTTTTGCTAACTATCGCTAGGAAGCTCCTAGCGCCGTGAGATTTGCTGTGAGCACTGTTCGGGTAAAATCAGGAAATTATATAAAAATTGATCAATTGAAGTCCCCCCTATTTTTTAATTGTACCAACATGTTAGGCATATGGGGATTTTCATCTAACACACAGACAGAGGAAATGTTTGATTTGTAATCACTGTCGTTAGAAATGTATGGCAGGGAATTCCTGCAAAGGTAACAGCGCATATTCAGCATATGACTTCTAAGACCCCCATGCTCCACTACGCAAAATAAGGGTACGGGGGGCCCCACCTTCCATGGGTTACACCTGACCTTATAGCACTCTACCAGTTCAGGGATGCCTTGTGGAAAAGCTACAAAGTAACTGGCACTACCAAGGAACTCAATCACTACAGATGCATGTGGAACATGTGCACAAGGCAAACAAGGCATGCAAAAGCACAATATTACGCTGACAATCTCCATCAGAATACACCAAACACAGCTAACTTCTGGAAGGTTATCAACAATATATTCCAGCCTCCTAACCATCAACAACCAAGTAATATCACTAAGGGGGATATTACTCTGACAAACCCCACTGACATTGCAAATGCATTCAATGATTACTTTGTGGGGTGTGCCACTAACTTATTAGCGAAACGCAGCACAAACCCCAAACATGAATCTCATCCTGGGAGTATCCCTACATTCCCACCCCCTCCCAACACTGCCCACAATTTTCAATTTGGCCCAGTATCTGAAGAGGAGATTATACAAGCGCTCCTCAAACTAAAACTAAGCAGCCAATGTGGACCCGACTTACTACAATCTAGGTTCCTACGACTTGGTGCCCCAGCCATTGCCAAACCAATTGCGTCCATAGTCAACTCTATCCTGTCTGCAGGCCATATCCCTAAGACCTGGAAAACTGCCAGAGTTGTCCCAATCTTCAAAAGTGGGGACAAAAACACTGTCTCAAACTACAGGCCAATCTCACTTCTCCCAATTCTATCCAAAGTCTGGGAAAAATGTGTCCACTCCCAATTAAGCGATTTCTACACCAAGACAAATTTCCCTAGCCAATTCCAATCTGGATTTCGTCCCAAACACTCCACCGTAACTACCCTGCTAAAAGTTTGCAATGAAATCCAGTGTGGAATGGAACGGGGACAACTCACTGGGGCAGTATTCCTAGATTTTGCAAAGGCTTTTGACACAGTCGATCATGCTATCCTGCTTAACAAACTCCAGAGCTCTGGAATAGGGAAACATGCTTTAATCTGGTTTCAGTCCTACCTATCAGGAAGATCCCAACATGTGTCCATCTCAGGCTCCAACTCCAACCCCCTGGATATCACCTGTGGTGTCCCGCAAGGCTCTGTTCTGGGGCCCCTACTCTTCTCAGTGTTCATTAATGATCTTCCCACAGCTTGTAAGGAAGCCTCAATACACATGTATGCAGATGACACAATCCTATATGCACACAGTCATAGCCTCTCTGACCTTCAACACATACTTCAGGCTTTTTGAGACTCAAACTGGATTTCCCAAAACAAACTGTTTTTAAACACTGACAAGACTGTAACAATGGTATTTGGGACCAAGACTAAATTTGTAAAGCTTCCAGTGACTGAGCTCCTGATTAGAACCAACGCTAACACCACCCTAACACCTGTCACTAGTTTTAAATACCTGGGCTTATGGTTTGACTCCCACTTAACATTCGGGATGCACATTGATACCCTGACAACCAAGACCTATGCCAAACTAGGGTACTTTACAGGAACAAATCCTCCCTAAGTCTCCTGGTCAGAAAGCGTATCGCACAGCAGATGCTAATGCCAATTATTGACTATGGAGACATAGTATATGGCTCGGCTCCTCAAACCCACCTTAGCAAACTTGACACCCTCTACAATTCAATTTTTCATTTTCTCCAATGCAACTACAACACACATCACTGCGAAATGCTCAAAGAACTAGATTGGTCAACACTAGAGTCTAGGCGCAAAGTTCACCTTTCCTGTCTTGACTTTAAATTCTTCATGGGCAAGCTACCCAGCTACCTGAACAAGCTCCTCACCCCTACCACATGCAGCACTTATCACCTGAGATCAGACTCCAAAAGACTATTCATGGTCCCAAGGCTCAACAAAGTATCCGGACGTTCCGCCTTCTCCTTCCGTGCACCCCAAAACTGGAACAACCTACCAGAGACTCTCACATCCACCACCAGTTTAAGTTCTTTCAAATCTAAGGCTGTCTCACATTTTAGCCTGGTCTGTAACTGTTTCATACGCTCATAATATATATTTTCTTTAACTGTGCACGCAATGTCTTGTATATAATGTATACCCTGTTCATTTATGTAACTGTACTTGTAACCATGTACTATTTGTTTTACTCTGTGCCCAGGACATACTTGAAAACGAGAGGTAACTCTCAATGTATTACTTCCTGGTAAAATATTTTATAAATAAATAAAATAAGACACCCCGCTTGCGTGAGGCCAGGATGTCTGGGAAAAGTCAGTGCTCCCGCTCACCAGAGTGTTAAGTGGGGAGGGGTAATTCAAGTATCCCCCATCTTAGTAATGTCCGGGCAAATGGGCCAGATGTCCAGCCAGCTCAGACAAAATGTCTCCAGGTAAAGGGGGCTGGGTCGGGTATGCTAAGCGGCAAAGGTGCGAGGTTCGCACATGCCCATAGCAAACTAAGAAGCCCTCTGCCAGGATATCTATCTACAAACAATATGATTAAAGGGCGCAAATCACTGGATTAATACACAATGTGTCATCGGAAGGTGTCCAAGGTGGTTTCAAGTTCCAAATTCTTTGATCCTAAAGAGAATGAAAAAAGGGCCACAATAGTGAAGTACTAAAAGGCAACTTTATAAGCAGGTAGAAAATTGGCTACTTATAATGTAGCTGAAAATATCAGGCAGTGTGGGTGTATGTCACCACACAGACAATCTGCATACAGACCAGCGACTCCCTCTCTGTTTGAAATCCTCTGTCTTGGAAGTAGATCTTCCTACAGCGTGTTGTCACGTCTCTCAGCCGGGTGTGCTGTGCCAGCAGGTAAACTTTAATGTGCTCTCACACCAGTCACCATCGTTGCTGCTACGGCAGTGTAATCCCAAGGTCAATGGCAATACCAGGAACAGTCCATTGTTAAACTCCAAAGAGCAAACAGTCCCAAGATATTTAAGCCAGATGGGTAACAGATTATCACAGAGTAGATGTCGCTGTATAAAAGCACTTACAATAAATGCACAAGAATAAAACCTTACACGTTTCGTTCCTAGCGTGGGAACTTCTTCAGAGGTAATGATGACTATCAGTGCACACACAGTGTATATACACATAACCACATCGCCATTGATTGAACTGAAGACACCTGAAAATCACAGGTTTACTCTAATGTCCAATCAACCACATCAAGTGATTGCTTAGAAAATTGCTTACAACCAAGCATACAAATATAATAATATACTTATACTAAGAAGCCTAACAATTTAATAAATATACTAATACTTGAACAAAAAACAAATAATAAGTAAAAATACAAAGGATCAAGGTCTGAATAAAAATATAAATAATTGCCAAAAGGAAAAGCGCAACATAGTTATGTATATAACAGCTGGAATAAAAAAACTAAATCGAAGGGAAACACTAAATCTAAATCACTTGTAATAATTTAGGACAGGAATTAATAATACTATATGGAGAAACCATAAAGAGCAAGTTAGATCATATTAATCGATTAGAAATGCACCCAGGTTTATTTCGGAATTAAGTCCAAAAGGGACACGGGTTTCATAGTGTGTATCCATTTGGTTTCTAATCTTGAGATCTCATTAATATTATCTCTTCCTCCTCCAATTTGGAGCAATTTTATCAATTCTATACATAGTAATCCCATAGGATTTTGGTCATGGCATTCTTTAAAATGCAGCAAGGGATTCTGGGAAATGACATGCAAATGACCACACAGTGCCATCCTTTGCTACAAAACCATATGAAGCATATGGACATATAGGGGACCATGACATTATGGTTTTGAAGTAAAGGGTGGTACTGTGTGCTCATTTGCTTGTCATTTCCCAGAATCCCTTGCTGCAGTGGAAGCACTGTGTGCTGGGTGATAATGGTGAAAGGCGGGGTTGCAGACCTGTCTAAGGCCGAGCTTATAGTGCCGGCGACGCGACCGGTGACGTCACCATCGCCGCCAGCGAAAGTTGTAATTTGCTTTCCGGTGACGTCGCGGGCGACCAGGTCTTTGGTTCAGAGACTGTCACGTGGCGACAGCCTCTAAAAAAAATCAAATTTGACCGGCTTCAAAAAAAACGCGCCGCTCCCGTATGGTCGTGCCCCTCTGCTGTACTTTACATTGAGGTTGAGTGGAATGCAATCTGACCCTGGTCTTTCTTGTTCTCAGCTCCAGTCTCAGCATGTTCCTGGTGAATCAGTTTATGGGGGGTGGCCGTGGAGGAGGGTTTGGAGGAGGAGGAGGAGGAGGTGGAGGTGGAGGTGGAGGTGGAGGGTTTAACGCATCTGGAATCCTGGGAGGACTTATCAATGTGATTAGGTGAGTCCTTTTATATCCATCAACTCCCTGTATCCCTGTATGTATGTATGTATGTATGTATAATCTTTATTTATATATCGCCAAAAGTGTATTCAGCGTTTCACAAACAATACAGTACAGGGAATTATAATAATACAATAAGCACAGCAAAATCATACAAAAGCAAAATCCCTGCCCCGAAGAGCTTACAATCTAAGAGGTTTGATGGGGAACTTACAGAGAAAGCAGGTGAGGTAATAAGTGCTGTAGATGGCAGTGCTTGGCCACAATGGGTGGTAGGAGTGACTGTGGGTGTGGGACAATAGCCATGAGTGCAGGCTATTGGGATGCTTGATTTGTGGGGCGAGTGTCACGGGAGACCAGTACTTTTACACCGAAACCACCGGGATCACTAGCACCAGACAGGACAAAGTTGTTGAATAGAATGGGGTTTATTCTGGCACGCCAGCAGACAAAACAAAGATTTCCTTTCCAGGGTGTGCCTCAGTCTCTGTTAGCTTCTCTTGCTCTCAGATGCTCTCTGAAAGTAGATCTGAATTCTCTGACCAGCAGCACCCCTTATATAGCCCTCTGTGGCTATCCGTTACATGGGAGGGGGCAGCTGGACAATCAGAGCATGGATAAGGTTGCTGCCACAACAGCCAGAGGGTGTGCTAAGGACCCATCCCTGATAGTTCACTCTTTCTCACTCACCAAATGTCTGTAACACCTCCACACTCATAACCATTGTCTCAATACACCTTCACCTGCAAATCACATTACAAGTCTGCTATCTTAGAAATGAGTACATAATCCAATTTACACTTTACAGGTCTGATTCCCAAATCACATCACAGAATGTTGATTCACTAAACTGTGGGATTGCATTTACAGGGAATAACGAATACAGGCTTTGAAATACATTTTTACAGACATAGTGCATTATACACTCCCTGTTCTCCCCTAGATATTAAATACATTTGGCCAAAATAAGCCTTACACTGGTGGCCAAGTTACATGGATTTAGGGGTAGCTAGCTGGGCTTCATCCCAGTTTTTGTGATGCCAGCTATCCCTACCGTCACAGAGAATTTTAAGGTTAGTCAGTATTAAATAAGAAGGTTAACACGATTTTGCAGGGGAAGAGATGGCATGGAGGTGTGGATGAGAGCAGTTGTGTTTGTCTGGGTTCAGGATTAGGAGAGATCCCCAGCAGCAGGAAGGAGTAGATAGAGGGTTTGAATAGAGGATTTGTGTGGGTGCATTTTATTGAGGGGTAAAGACGTTGTTGGGAGAGGTTTATAAATATTGGTGCAGTGTATGGACACATGCATAGGTGGAGGGGAGTCCCGAGAGATGAAGAAATGTGGATACGAGGGGAGTGGGGAAGTTGGAGAAAACAGAAACGTTCACAAAGGAGCGAGGAAACAGTAAACAGAAAAAAGTAATAAGGAGGGCATAATGAGATGCAGGAGGAGAGACTTCCCAGTTATCGCAGGATAGGAAGAGTACCAATAATTACAGCATTCAGAAAGTCAAGTTCTCACAGTTGCAAAGTTGTTGTGGTGCAGAGTCCAGATTTTCTTGTAGTATTAACCTCCAATTTCAACTCAAATTAACGCCACAGACACCTTTATATTTGACACTATAAGATGTTACACACAGCCATATGGTGCACCGCCAAGATAGACTTAAGTACTCTAAACACATTCACTTGACTAATAATTAAGGGAGGGGTTTGCCTAATCAGCTCACAGAAACATACCAAATAGTTGTTAATGAGATTTAAGTTCTCTTGCAATTGATGGAAGAAATCAGCTCACAGAAACATACCAAATTATATTATCAGCTTAGTGAGTCCAGATTTTATTATATGGTCATTAACATCCATGAGCCCCATTGTATTGTATGTCTTTATTTATATAGCGCCATTAATATACATAGCGCTTCACAGTAGTAATACATGTGGTAATCGAATAAATAACAGATAATATAAATAACAGATCATGGGAATAAGTGCTTTAGACAAACATAACATTAAGGAAGAGGAGTCCCTGCCCCGAGGAGCTTACAATCTAATTGGTAGGTAGGGAGAACGTACAGAGACAGGAGGAGGGAGTTCTGGTAAGTGCGTCTGCAGGGGGCCAAGCTTTGTGTATCATGTGTTCAGAATGTTCACAGTGCTATTCGTATGCTTCTTTAAGCAAGTGTGTCTTAAGGTGGGTCTTAAAGGTGGATAGAGAGGGTGCTAGTCGGGTACTGAGGGGAAGGGCATTCCAGAGGTGTGGGGCAGTCAGTGAAAAAGGTTTAAGGCGGGAGAGGGCTTTAGATAAAAAGGGGGTAGAAAGAAGACATCCTTGAGCAGAACGCAAGAGTCGGGATGGTGCATAGCGAGAAATTAGGGCTGAGATGTAAGGAGGGGCAGAAGAGTGTAAAGCTTTAAAAGTGAGGAGAAGAATGGAGTGTGAGATGCGGGATTTGATTGGAAGCCAGGAGAGGGATTTCAGGAGGGGAGATGCTGAGACAGATCTAGGAAAGAGTAGAGTGATTCTGGCAGCAGCATTTAGGATAGATTGTAGGGGAGACAGGTGAGAGGCAGGAAGGCCGGACAGCAGGAGGTTACAGTAATCAAGACGGGAGAGAATGAGGGCCTGAGTCAGAGTTTTAGCAGTCGAGCAACAGAGGAAAGGGCGTATCTTTGTTATATTGCGGAGGAAAAAGCAACAAGTTTTAGAAATGTTTTGAATGTGAGGGGCGAATGTGAGAGAGGAGTCGAGTGTGACCCCTAGGCAGCGTGCTTGGGCTACTGGGTGGATGATCGTAGTTCCAACAGTAATGTGGAAGGAGGTAGTAGGGCCAGGTTTGGGAGGTAGTATGAGGAGCTCTGTTTTAGCCATGTTGAGTTTAAGGCGACGGAGGGCCATCCAGGATGATATAGCAGAGAGACATTCAGAAACTTTGGTCTGTATAGCAGGTGTAAGGTCAGGTGTTGAAAAGTATATTTGTGTGTCGTCAGCATAGAGGTGATATTTAAACCCAAAAGATGTTATTAGGTCACCTAGAGAGAGTGTGTACAGAGAAAAGAGAAGAGGTCCCAGGACAGAGCCCTGGGGTACCCCCACAGAGAGATCAATGGAGGAGGTGTTAGCAGAAGAGACACTGAAAGTACGATGGGAGAGGTAGGATGAGATCCAGGATAGAGCTTTGTTCCGAATACCAAGAGTATGGAGAATGTGAAGGAGAAGAGGGTGGTCCACGGTGTCAAATGCTGCAGAGAGGTCGAGTAATATGAGCAGAGTGTAATGACCTCTGTCTTTGGCAGCATGGAGGTCGTCAGTTATTTTAGTGAGGGCTGTTTCCGTGGAGTGAGCAGTGCGGAAGCCAGATTGTAGAGGGTCTAGGAGAGAATAGGTGTTGAGAAAATGGAGCAAGCGAGAGAATACAAGACGTTCAAGGAGTTTAGAGGCAAAAGGCAGGAGGGAGACAGGTCGATAGTTAGAAAGACAGGTAGGGTCAAGCTTGCTGTTTTTGAGTAATGGTATAACTGTTGCATGCTTGAAGGAGGATGGAAAGGTTCCAGAGCAGAGGGAGGAGTTAAAAATGTGTGTGAGCGTAGGGATTATAGTAGGAGCAAGAGGTTTTAGGAGATGGGAGGGAATGGGGTCAAGAGGGCAAGTGGTAGAGGGAGAAATGGCGATCAACAGCGACACATCCTCCTCTGAGACAGTGGAAAAAGAGTCAAGGAAGGCAGGAGGAGAGTTAGGAAGAGGTGTAGGATGTGAAGAAGAAACAGAGGGGATGTTATATTACATTTATATTAACTTGATGATGATGATCTACTAATATTTCTGTTTCATTGCAGCGAGGCTGCTGCAAACTACAACCCAGAGCCCCCGGTAAGAGACCTCTGCTAATGTCTCTTCCTATGTCCATTCTGAGTTCTGTGCCTTCAACCGGACCGTTTCACTGCACCCTTGAGTCCCTGTGACCCTCCACCTATATTAAGTCCCTACCACCTCCCTTATGAAGTCCCTTTGACCTCCCCTTATAGTGTCCCTGCGCCCCCTTCCTCCCTGCTCTCCCTACAGTGTATATAGACACCGCTGCCCCAAACTCGTCCCTGTGGCCCCATCATCCCCCTTGCTTTGCATGAAGTCCCTTCGGTCCTCTGACCCCTACTGTTTCTTTCAGCCCCCCCGCAGTCATGTTGCTAACGTTGAGGCCAGTGAGAGTGAGGAGGTCAGACAATTCCGCCGGCTCTTCACCCAGCTAGCAGGAGACGTGAGTTATATATGTGTTTGGACACTCGGCTCTATATCCCACCCATGCTGACCGGAGTTAGCAATTATATAATCTACACCTTTTAGTGCCATATCCCTTATTCACACTACCACATTACTAAAATGGGGACTCATAAAGAAGTGACACCCAGTATCACACTCCATAGGGCATCGTATTTAGTGGCATGCTGGATGTATTCTCTTTGAGGTCCCCTCCTTAGTATTTAGAGACTTCTTATCCCTCCCATAGGACATGGAAGTCAGCCCCTCAGAGCTGATGGGAATCCTCAACAAGGTGGTGGCGAGACGTAAGTTACCACTTGGGAGCAGTGATGTGGGGGAATGTTATGGTGAAGCTGGTTGGGAGGAAGGGGCATTTCTTCCAATTTTCTTGTGGCATTTCTGGAGGGCATGGAGTATAAGGGTCAGTGATGGGATGTTAAACACCTATCTATTCCTTTCTCCCCTCCCTGTTGCCTTCTCCCTTCCCTATCCCCACCCTCACCTACACCTTCTCTCTCTCCCCTTTTCCTCCTTCCTCTTCCCTTCACCCTCGTTCTCCATTTCCCTGCCTCCTCTCTCTTACCAACCTTCTCTTCTTCTCCCCCCCTCGCACCTTCTTCCCCCATGTCACAGACCAAGATCTGAAGACAGATGGCTTCAGTATTGATTCTTGTCGCAGTATGGTGGCCGTGATGGATGTATCCTACAGTATAATACAATATAGAGGACACTCACACTGATATGCTCAGGGGAGGGCACACACCGATGGGCAAAAAGCAAGGGTGAGCTGATATCTGTGATAGAGAAAAGAATAAAGTGCAAAACGCACATAGCATAACACAATTTAATCTAAACATTTTCTTTAGAAAAACAAGGTAAGTATCACAGTCTCTTCAGTAGAAATAAAAAAGCCTTTGCGCTTTTAGGGGAAGTGTGGTACCTCGGTGGCTGTACAGGGTCCCTCTCGCTGCCCTTCCGCAGCCTGGTGGTAAGACTGGGCTTTTCTGCAACTTCCAGTGCACACCACAAGGAACTTCTAGTGGGGACTTAGTTATTGTATGCACAGCTTACAAGTTCCTGTCCTACGTGTTTCATGACAGATTGTCACTATTTCAGGGGTGGGGAAATTAAGGCTTTTTTTATTTAAACTGAAGAGTGAGTGTGATACCTTGTGTTTTTTAGGAACGTTGTATTAAATTGAGTTACGCTATGGGCTTTTTGTGCTCTTTTCTTTCTCTATCATTGTTTGCATATAGTCAGGACTGGAATACCTCTAAACCAGCTGTACACAACCACAGCAGATAAACGTTATACCAATTTGAAGAGATTGCTCTAAAGGAGGACATGTCTAAGCCAAGGCAACTATGGTTATTGGACATCACCGGTATATATTCATTTGGAGGATTGGATGAAAGTGTCTATTTACAAATTTTATATTTGTCCTATTGCAAGCTTACCAGCGATTGCATAAAGAAAAGCCATTCAAAAGATTAACTCTATGATAACTTTGATACATTTTCACTGTTTTAAAACGAAGTATTGAATAGTCACTTATATGGGTTGTAAAATTGAGGTGCTTTTGGTTTCACCAACTTCAATATTTATATCTTACACTGTGTGTAATAATCTCTTTGAAGCACACTTTTCTAGTTTTTACACTTGATACGTGTATTCGTGCCAAAAGAGGGACGCAGCTTGTTAATGCAAATAGATATAGGGAAAATTCCCCAATCGCCAAACAAATAGTAATAAGAAATGAGTACACTAATATTTTGAAAATTGCAAAAATGTATTTGCAATTCCAATAGATAACACAAGCTGTTAGCTTGTATTTTGTCATCTGAATCAACATGTTCCAGTGTGAGGACTTCAGAGGTAAGGGGGGGGGTGGGTCTCAGACACACAGAGATTGGGGGACAATGTCCTGTCACACACAGTTTTGTCACTTAACATCCCCCTTGCAGAGTGACAGCACTGGAAAGCTTGGTTTTGAAGAATTCAAATATTTATGGAATAACATCAAGAAATGGCAGGTAAGTGGGAGGGGGGGTGTGTATGTGTGTGTTGCGGAGAATAAATCTTGACTGCGTAGTGTTTATTTTCTCTCTGGACCTACTGTGTAATTCTCTTAAGTTTTTATTATGCGACTATGCATTTGGCATCTCTGGTTACCATAGTAACAATATTACTTCACAGTAGGTCTAATTGAACTAGTTACATTTTCGTAGCTACGGCTGCAAGTAGTACAGATGATATCATCTGGTTGCTGGGTTATTGAAAGTGACATTACTCTATTTGATGGACTATTTGTCCTGAAGAAGCCACTAGGTGGCGAAACACGTGTCGAATTTTCGTACACTAGTTGTCACTATCGACACTGCGTGTGCCAGAGGACTGCTCAGCTGTGACCTCCTACAGAGAGCTCAGCAGTGCACTCAATGCGCCAAATTGTATCAGGGTCACCTGCTCACTCTACTCTAGGGCTTCTGGTCAGTGTCGGGCTGTCGTAAATACAAAGCCAAACATTATTTGACACAACACTAGACTCGGCTCCTAGGAGGTAGGTAGTCACGGAATTTACAGAAAACTACAAAGCAATCAATCCTCAGGGATTAGGTCTGATATAATTGTATGTGCTATATGCTGATTAAGCCTTGAACATGAGCACATTATACACTTTCAAACCAAAGATATCCTGCATCACTTGTTTGTCATACTGAGGTTTAATTGTTACTGTGATTTTAACACAGTAATCACAGACCTTTGCTAGTTTTAATTCACAGTTCCTTGCAACTGCAGCTTCGTTTTTTATTTGTGTACATGATGAGGTTCAATTCCATGTTTTTGTGATTTTTCTATGTTTGTCAGGGTTGGTGCGCACTTATAATTATTAACACTGTATCATTCCAAGTGTTTGTTACTAGTCTGAGGGTTACATGTCTAGGAACATACCATAATCTCCGAACTAGCTAATTGGCGACAGCACAGGTGAAACAGCTTTGCGCTCTTTTACTTAATTACCTCACACGGGTGTGTTTGTACAAGTAGCGGAATTATTTTAATTGATTCAATAAAAGGTATATTTTAAACATAGAAAAAAGTGGTTGCACTGCTCAACAGTAGTAAATGATGGTATATTACTTTGTAATGTGAAATATGGGTGCTACCTGTGCAAAGTAAGTATTAACCAATACTAAAAGGGAGATATGCGAGTAGAAATGTCACAATTCGCTCCAAAGAGTTGCGTCGGTGCACACAAAATTATAGCTTAACTTGTTATGAGCAAAATAATTAAAATAAATGGCAATAAAATACAATGCTGTGTCAAATATTTGCACTTGGATTGAAAAGTGGTTGAAGGATAGACAACAGAGTTGTCATAAATGGAACTTTTTCAGGTTGAACTAAAGTTGAGAGTGGAGTACCTCAGGGATCGGTACTGGGATCCCTGCT
The DNA here is from genome assembly GCF_040206685.1 of Ascaphus truei. Lineage (NCBI taxonomy): Eukaryota > Metazoa > Chordata > Amphibia > Anura > Ascaphidae > Ascaphus > Ascaphus truei. The sequence goes on along the minus strand of NC_134489.1, from coordinate 45,883,100 downwards.
TTTTAACTTGAGCTTTTTAACTTCACCTTGAGCTTGGCATAGAGCGTAAGGCACGTTCTATAGTGCCGTGTGCGCGCTGCGCCGCGCGCGCGGAATTTCCGTTGGCTGACGTTAGTCAGCCTTTCTATTGAAGGGCCGGGCGCGCACGGCAGGGAGAGGGGAGCCGACAGACGGCGGCGAAGATGAAGAAATTTGTCTGTCTGTGTCTGTCAAGGATTGTAAAACAAAAAAAAATTAAACTTTTTTTTTTTTCTTTAAAAAAAATCTATCTAGGACTTTCACTCACACAACCCATGCACACACATATACACACACACATACACTAACCTGCAGCTCCCGGCTCTATATACACGGAAAGCATGCGGCACGTGCACGCGTGTTCGCATAGGAACGCACGGCCGCATGCTGTATAGAACAGCCCTAAAGTCGTAATCTTTGCTGATGACACTAAATTGTGTAAGGTAGTAGAATCAGAGCAGGATGTCATTTCTCTCCAGAAGGACTTGGAGAGACTGGAAACTTGAGCAGGTAAATGTAAGGTTTTGGAAAATAAGAATAAACAGACAACTTACAAATCAAATGGGGGAAAATTAGGTGAATCCTTGATGGAGAAGGATATAAGAGTGCTTGTAGACAGCCAGCTTAGCAATAGTGCCCATTGTCATGCAGTAGCTGCAAAGGCAAGATCTTGCATTTTATTAAATCAGAATGGATGGAAGTAAAGACCACACCTTGAATATGGAGTACAGTTTTTGACACCACTCTTTAGAAAATACATTATGGAACACGAGAGAGTGCAGAGAAGAGCCACCAAATTACTAAAGGGGATGGAAAATCTAACTTATGAGGAGAGGCTAGCTAAATTAGATTTATTTAAATTATAAAAAAGGTGTCCAAGAGGGGATATGATAACTATGTATAAATATATTACGTGTCAATACAAGGAGCTTTCAGAAGAACGATTCATCCCACGGGCAGTACAAAGGACACGGGGTGATCCCTTAAGGTTGGAGGAAAGGAGATTTCACCAGCAACAAAGAAAAAGGTTCTTTACAGTAAGGGCAGTTAAAATGTGATTCATTACCCATGGAGACTGATGGCAGATACAATAGATTATGTTAAAAAAAAGGGTTGGACATCTTTTTAGAAAGGAAAGGTATACAGGGATAATACCAAATAAGTAAACATGGGAAGGATGTTGATCCAGAAATTAGTATGAAGTGTGGAAAGTGGTGCTCACAAAAATCACACAAGGCTCTGTTGAACTTGATAATAAGGTCTTGTATAATTGTCCAGATGTTAATAGGATGATGGACAGAAATCAAACATAATTGGCATAACCTTGGTGAGGTATGTGCCTAGTGACGTCCACCTGACAACCACAGATATTGACACATCTATATGTACCCCAATTCACGGAGAGATGCATATAACATTAATTTAGCTGACCGAACTTATATCAGGACACTATGGCCCATTACCTGCCAGCTTCCAACATCCAGGCAGCATCCACGGCGTGCAATTGTTGTAGTAGAAATCCAGAATGTAGTATGTAGCAGAGCACAGTCAAAATGACATCCAATCTTGGAAAAAAATCCCAAGCAAGCCCTAAATAAGCAGATCAATTTATTACAGGCTCACAGCAATAGGACTAAATGAACGCTCCTACACGTTTCATGCCGAGGCACTTTATCAAGGTGTAAGGACAAACTGAACTGCATACCTGGCTGGGCCACCGAGCGTGATGTCACAAACGCACGACCGCAATGCAAGTCACGTGACGCAGATCCTCATTGGACTAGCTGATTAGGTGACCCACCACTTTATTCATAAAGTTTGTTTTATTGTATAGACATACCACCTGATCCGCTGGTCCAATTAGGGTTTTGTCGCATGCGCGTGACTTGCTTTTCGGTCGCGTGCTTGTGATGTTATGCTCGTTGGTGTGGTGGGTCGCTTGATCTGCTAGTCCAATGAGGGCTTGCGTCGCGTACGCATGACTTGCTTTGCGGTCGTGCTCTTGTGGCGTTGCACTCAGCAGCGTGGTGGGTCACCTGATCCGCTAGTCCAATGAGGATCTGCGTCGCGTGCGCGTGACTTGCATTGTGGTCGCGCGTTTGTGACATCACACTCAGCGTGGCGGTAGGCCAGCCAGGTATGTATAAAAAGGTATGCAGTTCAGTTTGTCCTTACACCTTGATAAAGTGCCTCGGCATGAAACGCGTAGGTGCGTTCATTTAGTCCTATTGCTGTGAACCTGCAATAAATTGATCTGCTTATTTGGAGCTTGCTTGGGAAATTTTTCATTTTTTCCAAGATTGGATGTCATTTTGGCTGTGCTCTGCTACCTACTACATCTCTGATCCAGCGACTAGTCTGATTGCCATTATCAGGAAGGAATTTGTTTCCCCTTATGAGAGATCATTGGATGATATTTCACTGGGGTTTTTGTTTGCCTTTCTCTGGATCAATGTACCGTAAATGCAAATATAGGCTAAATCTCTGATCTAAATTTAGCATAGGTTGAACTTGGGGGGTGTGTGAGTGTGTGTTTTCTAGGAAACCCAGACAACTGGCAAGGTGCTACTGTCAAAGTATGTCCTATAAATCAAAGAGTGGCACTCCATGAGTACAACAAGTGAAACTTTATTATGTATGTACACATCTGGCGGAAAAGCAGAAAAAAAATCTTAGGAAAATATGTACAGCTCAACCCCGTTATAGCACGATCCGCTACAACGCAGATCCTCTTATAACGTGGCTCCCGATTTATAAACATCTCCAAGGGTTTAATAAAAAATATATAACATTCAATGCTTTATTGACTTACCCGGCATCTGCAGCTCTCCTCTCTGCAGCTCTCTCCTCTCCCTGTGTCCACATGTGCGACTTGAGCGTCACATGACCCTTCTCTGACCAATAACAGCCCAACAGTGTCTACATTTTATATAATACACATGCAGGAATCGAACCCATGATCCTTCATATTCTAGTAGCAATTCTCTAGCTGCTACACCACAGCGTTGGTGTGATGATTCTGACTCTATAAACACACTTAACATCTACTGCACAATGCAATCCAATAGATGTTTAGTTTATAGAGTCAGATTTATCACACCAACCCTGTGGTGTAGCAGCCAGAGAATTGCTACCAGCATATGAAGGGTCATGGGTTCGATTCCTGCATGTGTATTGTTTAAAAAGTATTCACTGTTGGGCTGTTATTGGTCAGAGAAGGGTCATGTGACCCTCCTCTGCATTCAAAAGTCAAATGATTTGAAAGCCGCAGGGAGAGGCAAGAGCTGCAGATGCAGGGTAAGTCCTCGCTGATCGTGGAGGCCATTTCACTATCCCGGGTTATAGCGCAGTCTCATTATGTGGACCCCAAGCACCGCGTTATAACGGGTTTCAGCTGTACTATGTTTACAAAGGTAATTGAAATTCTGTGTATTGATGGTAATACACTCCCATTTACATCACTTGAAATAGAGCATTAACAATGTATTGTGGTATCTCCGCTCCAGATCCACCTCGCTCCATCAGTGAGCACCTCCATAATAGAGATTTGCATGAAATGGTGTACATTGTTTTAAAATGATGTTTAAAACAGCTGTCGCACTCACTATAGTAATGATCTTTAAGTCATTCAGGTGGGTCAGAACAATGTTATGCATAGTTGGTACCCTAACGCCACCGTCCTTGGGCTCAATTTTGCTTGACCCTTGCCATGACATCTCCAAAGACCCTGATTGGCTTGTCTCCGTGGCACACAGATGCTCCTTTCGCTGATCTCACCGTTCCAATGATTGCACGGTAGCACCCTACGTGTTTTTGCTGGGCAGCTTCTTGTAGCCATAATGATCCTGGAGAAATGTAGATTCTTTGTAGGTGACCCATAGATAAAGTTGCAAGTGTATAAAGCTTTCTAAACCTCACTGGTTTCTTCTTCATGTGCACAGCTTTTATCCATAAAGAACCCTAATGTCGATCTTTTAAAATCAATCACAACGTATGTATTGTACACAGCAGTACATGGGGCAGTGTCAATATATTGTGATGCTTTGATTATGTACGGATTCTATCCTTCCCTTTCAGGGTATATACAAGAGATATGACACTGATCGCTCAGGGACCATTGGAAGCAGCGAGCTTCCTGAAGCCTTCCAGGCTGCAGGTAAACTACAGGGTGGGGAGGGAGGATAGGGCAAGGCCTTGGAGAGTAGACTCAATGGGGGAAAAGTGGGTGTGGCTGAGTGGGAGGGTTTCTGGGCAGAGAGGAAAACCTGGTTCATTCTATGGGCTCTTATTTATCAAGAGGTACGTGCATGCTGATGCAGTTGCATACAAAAATGTGCATTGTTTGTCTAGTATATGGCATACTTATGTGTATTTCTGCTGTTTTAGAATTTGTCACAAGTTGCGCTTAAAAAAAGACTTGCGCCACCTTTAGGGTGAAGGAAAAAAACTTAAACGGTGTTCCTCAGAGGAAGTGATATCAGTGAGAGCGATAATGATATAATAGTGAAATTTGTGAGCATTCAATAGATATTAAAGTAACAATCCGTGCAAAAAAAGTGAAGAAATATATAAATGCAGCTCAAAAACCCTTTAGGGAACGGTCCACAGTGTACCCTCTTGGTGAGAAGTTTGCAGATAGAAGGGAGTGCAATTCAATCGGTGATATATGAAACAAATCAAAATACAATATAATGCAACAACTTTTGTAACAATGATGGTGTTTTTCTGTGTTGAAGATTTCTTTAGATTCTGGACTCACATTCTTTCAAACAATAAAATGCGTCTCAAACTGTGGCAAATGGATAAAGTGGGATGTCCTATGGATCAGTCCTCTCTCTGTGGTGTGATCTCCCTCAGGGCGGTGCATGGATGTAGAACGAGAAACCAAACATAGTGCGGACCGATAATGGCATTGACAACTTTATCTAATAAAAGGTATATGGATGTACTCTTACATCATAAAAACATATTAAAGGCACATAAATAAAGCGAGTGCTGGTCTCAGGCTCTCGCCGCCAGTATCCTGCTGACCTCACCTACCTTTACCTGTTTGCATCCAAGATCCTCCCACATCGAAGACCGGAAATGATGCGACGGCTGAGAGATCCGAACTGGCGGCGAGAGCCTGAGAGCTGCACTCACTTTGTTTATGTGCCTTAAATATGTTTTTATGATGCAAGAGTACATCCATATACCTTTTTATTAGATAAAGTTGTCATTAGCATTATCGTTTCGCACTATGTTTGGTTTCTCGTTCTACATCCATGCACTACCCTCCATACACCGCCCTGAGTGACATCACACCACTGAGAGAGGACTGATCTATAGGACATCCCACTTCATCCATTTGCCACAGTTTGAGACGCATTTTATTGTTTGAAAGTGAGTCCTGAATCTAAAGAAATCTTCAACGCAGAAAAACACCATCACTGTTACAAACCTTGTTGCACTATATTGTATTTTTATTTCTTTCATATATCACCGATTGAATTGCACTCCCCTTCTGTCTGCAAACGTGCCACCTTTAAGGTGGCAGAGTAAACCAAACGGAGAAAACGTGAAGAAAAGTAATATGTGCCGCATATATTTTAATACATAGTCTTGTGCCGATATGCAAATGTAACTCCGCCCTGACTCCTTACTGCATAATCCCTTGTCGCAGACAGATGGAGTCATATCCAAAAATGGTGCAACTAAGCTTAATACATAAATGCTCCCTGGCGCAGATATATTTAATCACCAGTTGCAATAAAATAACGGCGTTGCACTTTGATACATAGAGCCCTTAGTGCAGGGGTGACCAACTTTTTTTGTGTTTTTTTTCAGGCATGCAAATGTCCACACTATTTTGGTCGGGACACAGTCCTACTGTCCCTTACATACTGTTTAAATTAGTCGCTAAGCTTAAACTAAATAATGCCAAATGTAAACAAGGAGAATAAAAACATTAAAATATATATATTTTAATTTATTCAAAAGAGAAAAACAAACTTGCAATCCTAATTTAAAAAGAATCTGAATTTAAAATGTCTCATTTGTGATTTCTGAACTGCCATTTCAGTTAACGAGTTTCTCAATATTGGCATTGATTTCCGAGGTTGATAACAGAAGCAGACTGCCCACGTGTGCATCTGTCAATACAGATCTGTACTTCTTTTTAACGAAGTTAATTGCAGAAAAATATGCTCACCAAAAAAGTATGGGGAATAGCTTAAATTGAATTTAAATTTAATTATTTAAATATATTTATTTTATATTTTTAATTGTTAAAGAAATTCTTCATCGTGTTTTTCAAAATTGATTTTAATATTTATAAGATTTTCTAGTCAAGTTTTTTTTTAAATTAAGGATTTCGCATTGTTCCTTTTTCTTAATAAATTTTTCCAGTCGATATTTTTTTTTAAATTTAATTTAATTTTGTTTGCTCATCACGCGGGGGGACCTCTGCTTTACGAGTATATGCCGCTCATCAAGACAATCCTATTAATGACATATCTGTGATCCTACACACTGACCATCATTCTCGCTGTCTCTCGCTCAGGTTTTCAGTTGAACCCTCAGTTGTATCAGATGATTATCCGTCGTTACTCTGATGAGAATGAGTGCATGGATTTTGATAACTTCATCTGCTGCCTGGTGCGCCTCGACGCCATGTTCCGTGAGTGACCAGTAACCTGCGTTTTTTCCCCCCTGACCTCCTTGTTTTGCACCTCCCCCCACCCCCTCATTATTTATGCTTTTTCTTTCTCAGGTGCCTTTAAAGCTTTGGATAAAGATGGTGATGGCCGTATTAAAGTTACTATTCAGGAGGTAAGCGTTGGTTGCGGTATTATAAGGGTTATAACCTCGTAAAGACCATTTCTATCAAATGCACCCTTGCCTTGTCTCTCTGTGAAGGCCTCAGTGTCTCTCTCTGTCTTGCAGTGGCTGCAGCTCACCATGTATTCTTGAGTTTGGGGTCTCGAGTCCTGTACCTTGGTGGAGCAGTGAAGCAAGTCCTTATGTCGTCACTTCTGCCAAAACCGATTTCCCTCCCATCCCCCTCTGTCCTTGCTGTATACAGACCTGTGTTTTAGAAATACTGCTGGGGAGGCCTGCATTGCTTTGCTCAGTACTGCCCTATATTACGGGCTCCTGCAGTATAATGATTATAAAGTGTATAAAAAATATATATATCTTGCAATCATTAAAACAGACAGCAGAAAAGGATGCAATATCTGAGCCAGTTCTAGAACTCAAAGGTGTGTGTGTGTGTGTGTATGTGTATACACATACCCACACACACACACACACACACACACACACACCTTCATCCTCTGGTGTGCAGAATCTGACCATGTGCACAAAATATGGCCCCTGTGGTCTCACGCTTTGCCTCTGTCCCTTTCTTCGTAATGCTGACTGAATTAAATGAGGCACCAAAACGGAGCTCTGTCTTGTGGTTTGTTTGCACGCTGGTTAAATGTATGAGGATTTAATGGATTGCAAGCTGGGCATTGTTCATAACGGAGCACTGTGTGCACTTTGTTCAGATACAGCTAATACAGTATAGTAAGGGAAAAGGGAGTGTATTAAGGATATCGGTGAGAATGGATATAAGTGGGAACAGCAGGAACAAATTAACCTAATGACTGACATGTTTAATACATTTGGGATCTCTCTCTGTTTCTCTCGCTTTCTTTCTCTTTTCCTTTTCTCTCCTCTATCTCTCCTCTCTCCTCTCTCTTTTCTCTCCTCTCTCTTTTCTCTCCTCTCTCTTTTTTTTTCTGCTCCGTTCTCCCACTGGATCTTTAAAACACACAAACCTATAACATACAATTAAGAAAATAAGTGGGATCCACGATATCCAAGTAAGAGCTGGAAGTCCAATGATGGTATTCTTGTGAGACCAGGTCCCTGGACAGACCACTTGCAGCACCTAGGACCGTGGAAGCCACAACAAACAGCTCAACTGCTGATCCGCTGGTGAAGTGTCTGATGCGGCTTTGTGTGTGTGTGTTTTTAAATTTGCTGCTGCTGTCTTGGCGCTTAGAATCTCCTGGGCTGATTGGCTGCTAGGTTTCTTATAGGACTTCAGTCCCATTCACAGAATACCTCAACCAATCAGCACGTTGAGTATTTCCACCAGCCTATCGGCGGTTTGCCTACGGTACATTGAAGCTGGGCGGGCATGGATCTCAATTGTGCAAAGGGACATGCGCCAACCTGGCACCTCTGCCACTTAGCATATTAAACTGGGCCAGACTCCTCAGAGTCTGGGGCTGGGCAAATGGTCGCCGGATAGCCCTTATTCATGCCAGGACGTTGGTACTCAAGCATAACTCCAGTACTCCGTCCGCCCTAACACCTTGGCATCTCTGAGACCCGAGCAGACTCGGTGGCAATAAGCCAAATTCCCCAGCACATATACAGTGCATAAAACATATCCCTTTATACACCATGTTCATAAAAATATCCCAAAATTCTTCTAAGTCCCTCGTCCCCTAGTATCTACTGAAAAATTGTGCACGTTCATTTTCAGAACTTCCTGTAAGAAGTTGGCTAAAAAGTTGCTTCAAATAACGCTTAGGTTAAGTTTCAGAGTTGCTTCTAATGTACCGAAGCTGGACTAAAATCATTTCTCCCACAACCTCATGGATGGTTTGAGGGAGACACTACAGACCCCGGGTCTAGGGTGCAGGTCATATTCTGGGGGGGACTCCCACTAAACTAAGGAGCCCTGACTATACTGGGGATACGCATATTCCTATACCCCCTTTTACCTTTCTGGTCTGTGCTGAACCAGGGAGTCCTGGTGGTGAGTCACGTAACTGCTGTCCAGGAAGGACTTTGTCCAGAGGTCTGTGTCTGCGACTCGGTTCCCGGCTACATTTTTGGGGTGACTAGCAACTCTTGTCCCTGGCTAGCTAGACACAATCCGATGACACTTTCACCACAAAGTCCACCCTGAAACTCAGCTTGAGAATCTCCACTGGTTAGCACTCCTGGAAAGGCAAAAGACACACCAATTTTTTGTCGCATATTTTCCATCCAATGCATTGCAGTACATTGTGACGGTGAAGGGGTACCCAGGCCATGAAATAATAAAGGCATTCTGCTCGGCTGGGTTCCCCTGAGTCCCCTGGGTTCCCCTGAATAAAGTGACTGTAGAGTGTCAGTTCTGCAGCCAATGGCTGGCTGCAGTCCTATTAATATGTAATTGTCTAAAATGCGCCAGCTAGGAATAAGGGGCCTCAAGCACTGTTTAAAGGGTTAATTGGGTAAGCATGCCTGTGGTTATGTGGTCGGGCCTGGCATTACAACACTATCTGTGTAACCGCAGACAAGCAATGGATGCCTTAACCGCAAGATAAATTGGTTAAATGGTCTGCGGTCACGAAAGAATGCCGGATTGCAACAATATATAATGTGGTCTCATCATTCAATTAAGGTCAATTGGTAAAGTACGTCTGCGGTTATCGATTAAGGCCGGGCATTGCATCCCGACCCCAAACCACAGACCGGGGAAAAGTTTAACCACAAACCACATCATAGCCCTCACATAATTAAGCAGCTAACTTTTGATAGGAAGGTCCAAGCTTTCTAATTTTTGGTATGCAGAGAGCTAGGGGGTAGACGTATAATCCAGCATAGTTCTGAGACTAACATTTATTTAAAGGCATAAATGAGAAGTAGCTCTGAGTTTAGTATTTTAAAGTTATAGGAACTGGGACATTTACATTTCAGCCAGGCAGGACAGCGGATACATTAAGCATTCACCATTGTCATTTATGATCAGGGATGAGTCATGTATAATGTAAGTCTGGGTTTCTGAGACTCCCTGTGGACCTGACTCCAGAGTGTCTGCAAAAGTCCAGGGCTTCAAAAGACACCAACCTGGGGAAAGTGCTAAATGTCAGGAAATATATATAAACAGTTTGCCTAGCAGATGTCCGGGCATCCTGGAGAAAGGTAGGCATTCTGCTGCCGTGCAAGGGGGCGTGGTCAGGTATGCCAAGTGTGAAGTTAGTGCATGACCCGTGGCATACTGTGAAGTCCTTTTCCCAGCTGCAGGAACTGTTAGCAAACTTGCCATTGGGTGGGAATTCACTCACCACGCCAAGATTGGCTGTGTATTACCCAGATAGGCCTGGGAGGGTGTTATAAGCCCATGCAGGCTATCGGGCGGGTGTTCAACTGTTCTGTAATCTATCGGAAGGTATAGCATGCGGTACAGAGACGATTCCATCGTAACCTAGGATTGTACCCCGCTACGTAAGGTCATTAGGACTAGTAAACGAATTCTGCAAGCGCAGAATGAAGATACTTATTTCGGCGGAGAAACGGGCTGCAAGTGGCGCCCCTAGCCAAAGACGGTTTCGCGTCTCTTGCTTGCGTATCAACCCCACTCCTGGGAATTGATACCTAGAGACTGTATTTTGTGGACTTTCGTTCTGGAAACCATTTATTTCGTTTTACCTCATTGCCGTAAGTGTTATTTTGTAAATCAAGCTGTGTGTGTTTCTTGTGTGAATAAATTACAATTTATTTTATCTCACGTTTTGTTCAATCAAATGATCCTGGTATTTTTGTGGTATAAGCACTGGTCTCTCGTGACACCCCCACAGATGTCTGGGGGCCCTCGGGTGGTTCCCACGGGGTTCTGGGGGCCCTTAGGTGGTTCCCACGGGGGTCTAGGGCCCTCGGGTGGTCCCAGCGGGTCCACGGGATCCCAACAGCTCTGGGGCCCCCGGTTCTTCCACGCTGGTGTCCCCTGTGGGTCTGCAGGTGGTACCCATATTATTATATGTGTATGATGTACCACTATACTACTCAATGGGTACAGGGTAGGTATAGTGGGTCCAGTGTGGGTGGGTAGCGGTGCAGGGTGGGTTAACCCCTCAATTACTTTGAAGAACTGATACTTGGTGGCATCACTTCCCTCCACCCACTGAGTGCCATAATGAATCATTCTGGCCGAAAAGCGCACGTTGGACTCCTTGTCAGTCTTTTTTCCTGACCTGAACATGCCACGGTATGCCTCCAGTGTGAACAAAGCCTTGACATGCCGGTAGTCATCGCTGTCCATTGATGGGATTGCCTGGAAGGACTCCAGGGCTACCCCCGACAATAGCGGTGACAACTGCAAAACCCAGTCCCGTTCTGGTATACGGAACCGGCAACACTGATCTTAGAATGCTTTGAGATATCCGTCGATCTTGTCCATGCCATCCACATACTTGCGAAAGCTGTGGTGGGACGCCTTTGGCCGGGGAGGTTGGGTAGAAGTCCTCCGGGGTCTGGGGGCTGTAGCATTTGAGAGGCGGCAATTAACATCAACCACTGTTTAAAGGTAATTCCCACTCCCCAATTGGCAAGGAGTGTGGTGATCCCTATATCCGGGAGACCACTAACCACTGGGGCTTCCACAGCTCCACTGCCAGCAACATGCTCACTATTCGCTCCCTCGTCACCCCCGCTCTCCTCTGCCTTCACTTCCACCAGGGCTGGAACATCCTCTGGTACTCTGGCTGGGCTAGTGGCCCCTGCAACTGCAGATGAGGTGATACCTACCTCAGGTGAAGGTATTCTCGCTTCATGTTTCTCGAGATCCTCCTCTAGCACTGTCTTTGCCCGACCAGAGGCGGTTGTCGATTAACTCTCACACCAGGCGACAATCCAGGGACGGTCCCAGGACTGGTAATGTCCAGACCGTCAGTTTATTGCCATCAGGCGAAAATGGACAAAGTGACAGAGAGAACCTGTGCTTTTTTTTAGCTTTGTGTAACGTGTGTAAGTCACTACTTGTTTTGAGAGCTTGCAATCTACGAGTTTCTCTTTGTTAGAAGACCCCTCAGGATTTTAAAACATAAAGCTCAATGATCCCACCGCTGCCACCAGTAAATAAGCCTGTCACGGGAGACCAGGCATTTATACCTTTTTACCAGGATCATACATTGAGCAAAATATTTAAGTGAAATAAATTGTACATTTATTCGCAGGAAAAGGCATACACACAATGATACACAAACTACATGAGAAAATACACACTTTCTGGGGGTCTGGGGTACAAAACTGGACTTTCCTAAGTGCAGGGGCTCTTAAATAAGAAGCTTACCCTGACCGGAACATAGCCCGAAATGTCCTGGAACTCAAGTTGGCATGAAGTTCCAGACGCCACCGCTCCCTTCTCTCTGGAGGACTTGAAATTGCTTGACTGGGACTTAGCTCCAAACGTTCTGAAACTAAAAATGGCTTGAAATCCCAGCCGCGACCGCTACGTTCATTTTTGAGAACTTGGGCGCAAAAAGTGGGACTTAGAAAATATTCTTGGTTGGTTTTTCTGAAACCGGCCTCTTGCTATTTCCACAAGCGCATCTTTCGGTTGTATCAAATTTGCCGCTGCTGGTCTTGCGCTGAGAATCTGATGACGGATTGGCTGAGGGATTCTTCTAATATTTCCGACTCAGAGTGAGTCGGCTCAGTTCCTGTGGGCTCTTGTATAGACAGCATGATTCTACTGCTCCAGATAGAGTGTGGACTGGTAGGAGGCAGTTAGTGGTACCCAGGGAGTATAGGCAGCAGTTATTGCAGGTAGCCCACTACATACCACTAGCGGGGCCTCGGGGTCACTCGCACGAGGGCCCGGTTGTTGCAGCATTTCTACTGGCCAGGGGCATCAAGGGCAGTGGCAGAGTTTTGCCGGTCCTGTGATGCCTGCCAGCGAGTAGGTAAGGCAGGTGATCGTGTGAAGGCACCCCTGAGCCCACTACCGGTAATAGGGGAACCCTTCCAGAGAGTAGCCATGGACATAGTGGGACCTCTGATGATCCCTAGCTGGTCCAGCAAATGTTACATCCTTACGGTAGTGGATTTTGACACTAGGTACCCTGAGGGTGTCGTGCTGGCCACCATTGAGGCGAGGGCAGTAGCTAAAGCATTGTTAGTTATTTTCTCTAGAGTAGGATTGCCTAATGAGATTCTAACTGACCACAGGTCACAATTCATGTCAGAATTGTTACAGTGTCTCTGGGATTCGTGCAGCGTGACGCACCAGCACACAACCCCTTACCACCCCCAGACAAACGGTTTATGTGAGAGGTTCAATGGTACCCTGAAGCAGATGCTTCAGGCATCATAGAGGCTGAAGGGAAGGACTGGGAGATTCACCTGCAGCACTTGCTGTTTGCATACCGAGAGGTACGCAAGAATCTACAGGCTTCTCTCCCTTCGAGCTTCAATATGGTCGCAGGGTACGGGGACCTCTTGACCTATTCCGGGAGGGATGAGAAGGGAAGACTACCAATACTGATGCTTCCGTGTTGAAGAATGTGGTAGATCTCAGGGACCGGTTAGAAAGGCTCTTGCGGTTGGCACAGGCTAACCTCAGGGAGGCTCAAACAAAGCAGAAGACTTTGTATGATCAGCATGCCCATTGTAGTGAATTCATCCCTGGGCAGCAAGTGCTTGTTCTGAAGCCCACTCGTCAGAACAAATTGATGGCTTCCTGGTCTGGACCGTACACGGTACTCAGGGGGATGAATGAGTGCAACTACTTTGTACAGTTACATGGAGAGACAGGTAGAAATAGGTTTTATCATATTAATATGCTTAAGGAGTATTTTACACAGAGTGTTGCATCAGTGATGGCTATCTGTAGCCCACCGATGGGGGACCCGGCAAGCAATGGTCTGCCTGATCTCCTAGGGGAATCTAGGCAGGGGGGCACATTAGAGCAGGTTGAGATAGGGTCTCAGCTCAGTGCACAGCAGAGAGTGCAGGCAAAGGCTATGTTAGAGCAGCATAGGGTCCTGTACACAGATAAGCCGGGCAGGACACATATTACTGACCACTCAGTGCACAAGGGATCAGAGACCTCTGCATAAGCATGCCTATCCGGTATCAGCAGAGGTGAAGGGCAGTATAGAGAGGGAAGTGGAGATGTTGGCCGTAGGGGTAATAGCCCCATCCCAGAGCCCGTGGGCTTGTCCGGTAGTTCTTGTGCCCAAGAAGGATGGAACCACTCTGTTCTGTGTGGACTATCGGCAGCTCAATGCTCAAACGGTGTACGATGCTAATCCCATGCCCTGCATGGATGAGCTTGCTGGGGCAAAGTATCTGACTACCATGGATTTGTTCAAGGGGTACTGGTCAATCCCTCTAACCCAGGAGGCTAGGGAGAAATCAGCATTCATCACTCCAAGAGGCCTATATGAGTTTTTGGTTATGCCATTTGGTATGAAGAATGCTCCAGCAACCTTCCAACGTCTGGTCAATAGGTTACTGGAAGGGATGCAGGGTTACGCAAGGGCATGTAAAAACAAAAAACAAAACTGTGCGCTACTACCTAACTACCTATTAAGTATATATATATAGAAATATACACAGTGCAGTGACTATACCCTCAAATAAGTGATGAAAAAATTGAACCACAAATCCCACAGTGAAATAATTATGCATAAAATAATAAATGCCACATAACCGTGTTGGGGATAAGGGCGTCTGCAGCTGTAAACGCAGGGGTGGCTCAGCACCCCACACACACTAAGAGAATGGAAACAAAAGAAAACAGCGCACAACGCCAAATAGTGAAGTAAATTCAACAATATATTATCAGATTAAAAAGGGGGTAATATATCTGCGTACATGAAAAAGATTGGTAAAAGGCATGTAGTGTGTATCACACTGTTTACCACTCGGCAGCTGTTAGCTGTAGATTCAGGTGCTTGTTTCCCTCTGCTGATGCAGCACGGTTGATTCTGGGGCAGGACGTCAGTCTTTCACTCCCAAGGGGATTTCCCTTCATGCAGCCAGGTTCAGCAGCTGGTATTGGGGCTCGGTGAAATCGCTCCGGCTTCCTGGCCGATATGGAGCTGCTCCTATACCTCAGCGGGTATATTCTCTGCACAGAGGTAGGACCGCAGCTCACTGGGGTGCCCTCAGCATGCCACGATGCCGCTCCGTCGCGGGACGCCGTGTAGTGACGTCACTGTCTCCACAGCAGTGGTGGATTCAATAGGGAAGTTTGAACAGTCTTACAAAGTCTCTCATAAGTGTCCAAAACAGCACACAGGATGAAATAAAAACAGGACAGGCCAGTGTATAGACAAAGGCCAATATAGGCAGATATAAGGCAATAGAATGTTACATCCAACGCGTTTCGTAGAATTAACTACTTCTTCAGTAATTCTACGAAACGCGTTGGATGTAACATTCTATTGCCTTATATCTGCCTATATTGGCCTTTGTCTATACACTGGCCTGTCCTGTTTTTATTTCATCCTGTGTGCTGTTTTGGACACTTATGAGAGACTTTGTAAGACTGTTCAAACTTCCCTATTGAATCCACCACTGCTGTGGAGACAGTGACGTCACTACACGGCGTCCCGCGACGGAGCGGCATCGTGGCACGCTGAGGGCACCCCAGTGAGCTGCGGTCCTACCTCTGTGCAGAGAATATACCTGCTGAGGTATAGGAGCAGCTCCATATCGGCCAGGAAGCCGGAGCGATTTCACCGAGCCCCAATACCAGCTGCTGAACCTGGCTGCATGAAGGGAAATCCCCTTGGGAGTGAAAGACTGACGTCCTGCCCCAGAATCAACCGAGCTGCATCAGCAGAGGGAAACAAGCACCTGAATCTACAGCTAACAGCTGCCGAGTGGTAAACAGTGTGATACACACTACATGCCTTTTACCAATCTTTTTCATGTACGCAGATATATTACCCCCTTTTTAATCTGATAATATATTGTTGAATTTACTTCACTATTTGGCGTTGTGCGCTGTTTTCTTTTGTTTCCATTACGCAAGGGCATACCTGGATGATACTGCTGTGTTTAGCAATACATGGGAAACTCACTTGGTTGATGTAGCAGTGGTACTGAAGAGAATCAGGGAAGCAGGACTGAAACTGAAACATACAAAGTGTCTAGTGGGTATGGCAGAAGTGTTATACTTAGGGCACAGAGTAGGTGGAGGGCTTCTGAAGCCAGAACCAACTAAGGTGGAGTCTATAGTTCAGTGCCCAGTTCCTAGGACCAAGAAGCAGGTTATGGCTTTTCTGGGCACCGCTGGTTACTATAGGAAGTTTGTTCCCCAGTATAGTGCCATTGCTAAACCCTTGACTCACTTGACACAGAAATGACTCGGTTTTGGTAGCCTGGTCTCCTGCCTGTGAAGAATCGTTTCAGGCACTGAAGACAGCACTGGCTAGTGCTCCCATCCTGGCTGCACCTCATTACACAAAGAATTTCCTTGTGCAGACCGTTGCCTCAGACTATGGTATCGATGCTGTGCTCAGCCAGGTGGGTGAGGAAGGGGGTGAACACCCCATTGTGTACCTGGGTAGGAAACTGCTACCCAGGGAAGTGGCTTATACCACAATCGAAAAGGAGTGCCTGGCCATAGTTTGGGCGCTGAAGAAATTGCATCCCTATTTGTATGGCAGGTCCTTTACAGTGATCACGGCTCACAATCCTTTGAGTTGGCTACAAAGGATGTTGGGGGAGAATGACAAGTTACTATGCTGGAGCCTTGCCCTTCAACAACTGACTTTACCATACAGCACAAGAAGGGTAGTGAGCATGGTAATGCAGATGGACTCTCCCTACAGGACATTCCCAGCGAGTCACAAACCTCAAGAATTTCCAGTGACTGCCACAGAGCCTTCATCTTGAAGGGAGAGATTTGATAGTGAGGTGGTAACTAGGCTCTCAAAGGTTAAAGCCATTTGGTTACCTCTGATCCATGTATTGGGGTTTAAGAGTGTCAGCTCTTGAGCCTAACAGTTTTATCTGTATAATGTACTTGTGCGACAAACAATAATTTTTATGTTTTTGCCTTTCAGGGATGCCAGCAAGCAGGGATTGCTAGGGTATGAGTTTCAAATGGGGTTTTGCGGAGAAAGTGTTGTCAGAATGTGTCTAGGTAGTCGGAGTCCAGAGTTGCTGGATACCCCAAAAATGTACCCGGGAATCATGCTTGATTCTCGGATACACATAGGCACATTGTCCCGGCAATATTTTCCCTCGAAAATGCTTGCGTGACTCACCGCTAGGGTTCCCTGCTTCAGCATAGCCCAGAATGTGCAATGCAATGTGTTCCTGGAGCTATGAGAGGTCCCTAGGTTAAGAGGGATACCAAGTTAATGCCCAGGTAACTCAGAATTGGTATAGAGTTTCTGTGGTGGTCCAACCATATATAAGGTTGAGAGGGGATTTTTAACGTCCAGTCCAAGTCTATTTTATAGTGTGTGGAATATAGGCTGGTAGAAAATAAAGTGCAGCTTTCTATTCTTCATACCCAGAGACTTAGGATATATAAAGTATATTTTAGTAACAATGATTTAATAGTGTATGTACTGTTGTGCACGGTATTATGAGCTGGGACTTTCAGAACCAATGTTCTGACAGGCCACTGGGCTACCAACTTGGTACCAGTAAGGCTGCGGTTATAGTGCCGGTGACAGCGATGCGACGTCGCGGCAAAACAAATGCATTGCCGTTGTCGCGTGCGCTTATAGTAAGAGCGTCGTGACGGAGCCACGGATTGGTTGCGATCGCTGGAAGTCATCGCTATTTGATTTTCCAGCGACCGTCGCGTCACCGTCACTATAAGCGTAGCCTAAGGCCTTGGACATGCTTACCGCTGGCGTGCTGAGGCTCAGGGAAAGCGGGTGCTTTCCCAGGCCTTGCGGTTGCTTGCCCTGCACGCCGTCAGTGGGCGGGCCGGGGGGGGGGGGGGGGCAGTGTCGTCACGGAGCTGGTTCGCTCTCATTGGGCGAACCGCTCACGTGACCGGCCTGTTGCGCCGGCAAGCGGGGGAATTTTAAAATTCCCTAAGACCTACGCTTCCGCGCGCTTGCGGAAGCGTAGGCGAGCCCCTACTAAAGCCGCTCTAATTGCGGCTGTAGGGGCTGAGTGCTGAGCGGGAGCGAGCGTCAGCACGCTTCAGCAAGTAAGCAGGTAACATACATTTCTCAATGTATGATCCTGGTAAAAAGGTGTAAATGCCTGGTCTCCCCCTGTGACATAGATTTTATCAAGCGCAGGGGGCGCGAAACGTGTAGGGGTTTTATCTAGGTAAGCTGTCCGTGTGATCTTAATAAATCTGTTTTTTTTAATGGGAGTTACCCGTGGTTGATCCTCTGTCTTTTGGTCCTGTTGTAGCTGTGCTTCGTTTCTACAGAATTTGCTTGGAGTCTACAGCCAGTTAAGAGCTGCAATTTAATAGAAATAAGAGATCATACCCTATATATTATGACCCAGGCGTTACTTACCTGACGGGGTTTCAGGAAGGTATTCAGTACCTACCAACCCTTTGTATATACCGTACATTGGCTGAATCTCCTGTCTCCTATATAGTGCTTACCCACCGAGGCAATTTACTTAGATCTGCAATAATAGCTGTATAGTGAATTACATTGTATCCCAACACAATTTGTAACTGCCATCATTTATAACATTGTTACAATTGTAGCTAGTGTTCACAGGGATTTAATGTTGGTATGTTTCAAACACATTAATATATACTAACACTATATTACCAACATTATTTACATGATAGTCACATTATTTTTTCCCTCAGCCGAAGGAACAATTTTTGTACCATATGTCCCACCACTTTCCTATGGTTTTAATAAATTACATTGTGTTTCTCTTCAAGTTGTCACTGGTCCGCTTATTTATGTGCTGTGATTTATTTCAGCGAAATAGTCAATGCTAAGTATTAATAGCACAGGTGTGCACCACAAATGTACCTCTTTTGAAGATCCTCTGACCGCCTGTCATTTGATTTTCTAATTGGTTATCCAACACTTATGTATGCTCTAAAAACAGAAAAGGTGAGTGGAACGGCTATTTTCAAACTTGAATTGCGCTTGAGGATTGTGATTTTAAAAAAAATAGGGCGTTTATCAATCACTAACCATCTCGATGGTACTACAAGTAATCGCCGAAAAACAGAGTAGCCCGCCCAGTTGAACCAGATGCAGTTCTCCAGGGCGCATGCGCGCACGGGGAGCTATTGAATAGCGGAAGCAGCAGTGTCCTTAATTTTAGTTCCGTTGCTGAGCTCTCTGACAAAATGGCGAAGGTTGCTAAAACTCACGAAGGTAAGCAACAGAAATACGAATAGGGCAATTTATATTTTCGTAACTATTTATTATGCCTTTCGTTTTACCTCTGACTACGTAAAAAATTATATTTAAGCGTGCAATGACTCTTGGGTGGTACTGTATAGTGCGTGAAAAGGGTTTGGCGAGGCTGCGTAGTTAGGCCCGTGTGTTGTGTAATGGCGCCTATGCCAAGCCGTGTAAAAGACGTTAACGGCCCTGTTTCTAGGCTGGGGACCTTTTTGTGAGAGCGGCTGAGATTGACCAGAGACATATTAATTATTTAGCTACCAAATATAGAGAAGATGTAGTAATGGAAGTGTGCATCGTGGCATAATTTGTTTCCTCGATAAATTAATACCATTTGGGAATAGCGCGATGTTTATTTATTTATTTTTTACCCAGGATGGTATATACGCATGTGTAGCCCGCCTCATCAAATCCATATTGCTTCGTGTAATTGACAAATATTATGTTCTTAAGTGCTACATGGGCCTGCAATACATTATTATGTAACATGCTCAGTTCCACTTGTTTTTTTTTTTTTTTTAATACAATCTTTATAACTTGAATAGTATATTTTGCATGTATCGTTTGTTGCAAAATAATGCCTTAGCGGCATTTGTAGGGATCAAAACATGTTTTTTTTTTTTTTTTTAACCATTTTTATTCTATCAAACTACTGGTAAGCCCCGCGGGTTGAGCCAGGTGTCCAGCCGCTATATTCGGTGTTTACGGCACACTCTGTAGTATCACCGTTTGCACGGAATCCATACTTTTTACAGGCTCAAAAGTGTCTCGGGTCTAAATTAACCCGATTTAATTGTAGACCCAGAGTCAAAATGTTGTGGTGTTATCGTTTCTTTGCTCCAGGCAAATTTCACCCCCCATTGAAACATGGAGTTTAATCTTGACAAGCAAGAGTACTCTAGCATTACAGTATAGTGAATAGTGTTTGCGTTTTTAATTAAAAATGGGGCATCTCTGTAGTGAAACATAGCAGGGCTTAATTTATATTGTACAAAAAAAATCTAAAATCGTAAATGTTTTATGGCAAATGCCACTACCAGAATATTTGTTGTACCTGTGTGGAATGGCCCAATGCCACTTGTGACAATTTTGCAGAATTGTGATCATGATTAAAAACAATTGCTGCTTAAACTAATTTACTGCGAGTGGTGCCTCGATCACATTTCCACTTTGTAGTGCATTGCAAGTTCCCCAGGCAGCAAAGGGGTTAATTGTGATAGCAGCAAATTTGGGAAAACATTCATTTTACAATCCCAAGAAAACAAAAACGTGTGAAAAGTATTCAGGTGTACAGATACATGGCTCAATCACACGGTTAAGATGGCAGGTAAAAAAAAAGCAGAAACAAGAAGCTTAACAATTAATTTTAAGTCTTAAAGAAGCAGTCCCACTCTGAAGGATTCTATTTTTGCACTCTTGAGAGAGCCATTATTGATGCTTTTTATTTTAAAAATCTGGTGTGTGTGTGTGTGTACATTTAAAATACACATTTTCAGAAGATTTAAAATGAACCTCTTCCCAGGGGTCTATTGCAATCTAAGGCTTAGGACATGGTGGAAAAAGACTGCGCTGAAGCCCCCATCACTCCTAACGAGAGCGGCTTTAGATGGCGCTTCCGCAGGCGTGTGGCATTGCGCCGACACCAAAATTGAATTTTTCCCGCTGAGGGAAGCGGGAAGCCGTCACATGACCACCAAAGGCCAATGGCAGTCGGTGATGTGGCGCGCTAGCCCCGCCTCCCACCCGGCACACAAGCGCGCTTGCTGATGCTCATGCAGGGACACAAAAAAGCTCCTGCTTGAGCAGGAGAGCATGAGCGTCAGCGCTGCTCAGCGCTCTTGTTGTCACCATGTCCGAGGCCTAAAGGCTAACATAGGTAGAGAATACAAAAGCAAAGCTTGCAAGATACTAACATTGTGTTAAACTCAAATGGTCTTCTGGGGAGAACTGCTTTTAAAATACAAAAATGAATACAAGAAACCAATAAAAAAATAATGAAGCATAAAGATATATATTTTTTTCCAAACATTTTTATTAGGGAATATATAAAAGTACAGGCATATAACAAGTCATAACAAGAAAAGATAGTCCCGTGGGGTCCAATGGCGGAGCACAGTTGTAGAAGAATGGGGGCTACAAACCAGTAAAAACTATTTAAAAGGCTTTATTGGGTGGTCAGTGAGGAGTACAGGGCTACTCTGATGCGTTTCGGGAACAAGTCCCTTTGTCAAAGAGTAAATTCGCGTCTGTATAACCTCCCTTTTACATATGCAAGCCCCCGCCCCCAACGATGACGTCACGAAGATCAAATCTTGCGCGAGTATCTCAGACGGCATAACTCATTGGTGGAGAGTAACATGTGAAATGATTAAAACAATGTTGCAAAATGCTAATAGTAATAAAAACACGAATGTTGAACCATATTAAAGCAATGGAGAAACGATTAATGGTTAACAAACTAAGTCATAAGTATCTATGAACTAATAATAATAATATGGTTCAACATTGGTGTTTTTATTACTATTAGCATTTTGCAACATTGTTTTAATCATTTCACATTGTGTATTGTGTCTTTCTGTATCCCTGATATGCACTGCTCCGCAACCATAGCCCACAGGGGAGGCGAGTCCTCAGCCAGGCATTCCATTGGTTGTTACTCTCCACCAATGAGTTATGCCGTCTGAGATACTCGCGCGAGATTTGATCTTCGTGACGTCATCGTTTGGGGCGGGGGCTTGCATATATAAAAGGAAGGTTATACGGACGCAAATTCACTCTTTGACAAAGGGACTTGTTCCCGAAACGCGTCAGAGTAGCCTTGTACTCCTCACTGACCACCCAATAAAGCCTTTTAAATAGTTTTTACAGGTTTGTAGCCCCCATTCTTCTACAGCTGTGCTCCGCCATTGGACCCCACGGGACTATCTTTTCTCTGCATACATCGGCGTGATGCACGCAACAGGCAAGGTTGAGCTGCTACACGAGTGAGTCCTCACCTATTTATTCCAGGACTGTTCATTATGGTATGTACAGCTTGTTTTACTAGGAGGTTTGGCATGACCTGCATGGTATATATTTAGATCTGCTATTACCTCTATAGTATTAACTCTTATACCGCTATACTCATACAGGTGTTCATTGAGTCTCATGTAGCTTTTATTATAGCTCTGTCCTCCTTGCCTAGTATCATTGCTTTTTGGATTATATATATATGTTCCACTTTGCGGCTGAGCCATGAATACTGGGATCATATCCCTTAAACATTGTATAACAAGTCATAACACCCTAATACAAAATGGATTTTTGAACATTTAGGATAGGAAAGGACATCGCCAAGAGAGGCGGGACCTCTGGGTCACGTAGTGGCCCAGTAAGAGAGAGATCTGAAAGAGAGAGAGGGAAAGAAGAGGGGAGGGGTGTTATTTCTACCCCAGTTGCTGCGACCCATCTATCTGTATAGACAGCTAGATTTTCCACCTGGTTTCCAGTCAGACGGGATTTTTGGACTGGGTCAGTGGCCCCGCCAATGTTCCCAGACCTTTTATAGTGCTCCTCAGTTTTGCGCTTGAGGAATGCTGTTAGTCTCTCCATCACTTCATTCACTCTTCTCTTAACCATCTGCTTGGAGGGGGGGTAATGTCTTCTTCTCGCCTCTGTTTGAATGAAGGAGATTAATTTCCTAACTGGGCGATCAATTTCCTCTATTGGCCTGCCAAGTAGGTAGGTCAGTGGATCAGTGGGAACAGTGAGGCCGGTTACCTCTTGGATTATAATTTGTATTGTGAGCCAGAAATTCAAAATTTTTGGACATGTCCACCAAATGTGGGCCATGTCGCCTCTCTTGCCACAGCCTCTCCAGCATAAATCCGAGGCCAGAGGGTAGATTTGCTTTAATCTTACTGGGGTAAGATACCAGTGAAACATGATTTTATAAATATTTTCTTTCGTTGTGGTACAAATGGAAGTTCCTGAAACTGAGTCCCAAATATCTTCCCAATCCTCTCTGTCTATATCTATATTCAGATCGCTGCCCACTTGAGCATATAGTCATGAGTGGAGGGGCCTGCGGTTATCTCCATTCCAGCGTATGTTTTAGATATTAAACCTTTTTGATGCGTGCCAGTCTGGCACAACATCTCAAAGTTTGTGAGCGGGGGAAATGAAAATTTTGGGGACATCTTTTGAAGAAAGTGCCGAATTTGGAGATATTTAAATGGGCCTAATTCTGGCGCCTTGTATTTGGTGCTCAGATCTTGATAGCTCAGCAGCCTTTCACCGCTCAGTAGGTCAGCGACCGCCCTGATCCCCCTTAATCTGAATTGTTCAAACTGTTTTTGTTCACACCCGGGGGGAAACTTGGGATTGTTTTGGATCGGGGTAAGCTGTGATCCCGGGGACGAGAGTTTGAACTTGGTTTTACATTTCAACCAGACTTCCCAAGTGTGCCTCATCGCACCTAACTCAAATTTGTGCGCTGATCTATCACCTCTATCCAAACTCCAAAGGCAGGCTGGCAGAGAAGGCGTTTTGGCGTAGTGGGACTCTATATCTAACCAACAATATTGGCCCGGGTCTGCGGCTTGTCTCAGTTGGGCAGCTTGGTAATATTTTAAAATATCTGGCATCCCCAGGCCTCCTCTCTCCCTTGATGACAGGACTGACCTAGCGACCCTGGGTCTTTTGCCCTTCCAAATGAAATTAAACAGTCTGTTCTGAATGTTTTTTAGTTCAGAGCCAGGGACATGGATCGGGAGTGTCTGGAAAAAGTATAACAATCTAGGGAGTATATTCATCTTTACCGAGATCATTCTCCCGATCCATGAGATCTGGTAACCTTCCCATTTATCCAGATCTTTTTGCATTTTTCCGAACAAAGTCGAGTAATTGTGTTGATTTATTGCAAGTGGTAGCTTCCTTATACATTCACTCCCAAGTATTTAATGTAGGAGGAGCTCCACCTGTAATTGAAGTTTAATTTGAGCAGTTTAGCTTCTGGCTCTGGTACATTTAGGTTTAGGGCTTCGGATTTGCCATTATTAATTTTATAGTCCGAAATTTTGCCGAAGTCTAACAGTTCTTTATGGAGATTGGGAAGGGATGTCTGGGGATGGGTTAGAATAATATCGTCGGAAAATAACGAGATTTTGTAATTTGTTTCGCCAATTAGTACGCCCTGGATATTTACGCTATCGCGGATTTTGGCCGCTAGGGGTTCGATAGTCAACGCGTAAAGGAGCAGAGACGGGGCACCCCTGTCTTGTGCCGTTTTTTAATTTCAAATTTCTTTGCTGTGCCTCCCGGGAGTTTGATCGCCGCAGATGGGTTTTGGTAAAGTGCCCGGACCCCCTCTAGAAACGAGTCTCTGAACATAAATATATTTTTTAATTGTTATACATTAACCCAAAACACTTGATGCTAAATGTCGTTATTTAATCCTTTGGGTGCCCAAGTTCTGGCACTCGGGAAGTTCAAATAATGATGTAATGAACACCTTTCATAAAATTACTTTAAAAAGGGGCAGTCCCTCCTAAGGCAAAGTGAACTAATAGCAGTGGTCTGTTCTGTAGGTTAAATATAGTTAATTTACAAAATGTACCTGTCACATACGGCACACCTGTGAGCAGGTGACCTGCATATGGGACAAGAGTTAATAAACATCTCGCAAGCTGTTCCACTTTTCACCTTCGCTAAGGTCCTTCACTTGAACAATTTCTCCCCTATATCCGTTCCATATACCAACTGTCACAAACGGCACAAGTGAGCATATGACTTAGATATGCAACCAGGGTTAATACCTACTCGAGCCAAATCGCCATTCTCCTCTGCATGGAATTTTCAATTGGTTATTACCCCCTTACTCTTTTCAACTCTGTCCCATACCCCTGAGAATACCCCCTTTAAATTTCCAAAAAAGTCCATCTGTCGCCCATATAAATATCCGGAGCCTGCTGCCCAAACTGGACGAACTAAGGGCATGGTGCCTTATGCATAAACCCAAAGTCATTATCACAGAAACATGGCTAACACCTAAAACCCTCTATGCAAATATCGCCATTCAGGGATACCCCATTTCAAGGAAAGACAGGTCAAAGAGAGGAGATGGGGTGTTATTTTATATTGCAGACAACTTACAATTTACACTGATAAATTGCCCCAAAGCCCATCCTCTTGAAATCCTACTTGGCAAAATCTGCCTCACCTTTTCTAAGACCGTTCTTATTGCTGGCATCTACCAGCCCCCTAAAGCCCCACTACAATCCCTGACATCACCCACTTTATTGGCACAATTTCCTCTCAGAACGAGAAGTGTGAGCTGCTAGTTCTCTGTGATTTCAACTACAATTGGCGCGACCCTAAAAATCACAAAATCCAGATACAACTCAAGTCACTTAACCTAACGTAACCCATTTCCCAACCCACACGGACAAACCTGAAATCACACAACCATTCTTTGCTAGACTGGATTCTCTCTGCTAGTCCCAGCAGAATCCAATTCTCTGGCATCCTACCTACAATTTTCAGTGACCATGCAATAGTGTACTGTGTAAGAAAAATTAGATCACCCCAATCAAACCTTAAAGTTCTCCTCACTAGAACATTTAGGAACTTTAACCCACAACAGTTTCTGGCTGATCTTATCAGCTGCCCTTGGTACAGAATCGACTTAATTCCCGACCTCAATTCTGCACTCTACTATTTCCAATTCGAGTGGTGATACCCATGCTCCACAACGCAGAATGAGTACGGGGGGCCTACCTTCCTTGGGTGACAACCAACCTTATAGCGCTCTACCATCTTAGGGATGCCTTGTGGAAAAGCTACAAAGTAACTGGCATTACTAAGGATCTTAATACCTACATATGCCTGCGGAATGTGTGCACAAGGCACGCAAAAGCACAATATTACTCTGACAATCCATCAGAATACATCAAATCCAGCTAACTTCTGGAAGGTTGTCAACAATCTATTCTAGCCACCAACAACTATAATATTAAGGAGGGTATTACCCTGGCAAATCACACTGACATTGCAAATGCTTTCAATTAATACTTTGTGGGGTGTGCTACTAATTTAGTAGCGAAACGCAACCCTAACTACATACATGAACCTCATTCTGTGAGTATCTCTATAGCCCCAACCTCTCCTAACACTGCCCACAGTTTTAAATTTGTCCTAGTATCTGAAGAGATCACACAAGCGCTCCTCAAATTAAAACTAAGCAGCCAATGTGGACCTGATCTACTGCAATCTAAGTTCCTACAACTTGGTGCCCCAGCCATTGCCAAACTGCTTGCTTCCCTGATCAACTGCATCTTGTCTTCAGGCCATATCCCTAAAACCTGGAAGAGTTGTCCAAATCTTCAAAAGTGGCGACAAAAACACTGCCTCAAACTACAGGCCAATCTCTCTTCTCCCAATACTATCCAAAGTCATGGAAAAATGTGTTCACTCCAAATTAATGGAGAGGAGTGGCTCAGTGAGTGAAGACACAGACTGGCACTGGCGAACGGGAACCTGGTTCAATTCCTGGTGTCGGCTCCTTGTGACCTTGGGCAAGTCACTTTATCTCCCTGTGCCTCAGGCACCAAAAACATAGATTGTAAGCTCCACGGGGCAGGGACCTGTGCCTGCAGAATGTCTATGTAAAGCGCTACGTAAAACTAGCAGCGCGATACAAGAACTTTATTAATAATAATAATATTAAGCAATTACTATACCAAGACAAATTTCCCTAGCCAATACCAATCTGGCTTTCTCCCCAAACACTCCACGGTAACTACCATCCTGAAAGTTTGCAATGAGATCCAGTGTGGAATGGAACTGGGACAATTTACTGGTGCAATATTCCTAGATTTTGCAAAGGCTTTTGATACTGTTGATCATGTTATCTTGCTAAACAAACTCCAGTTCTCTGGAATAGGGAAGCACGCTTTTAAACTGGTTTCATTCCTACCTATCAAGTAGATCCCAACATGTGTCCATCTCAGGCTCTAACTCCAACCCCTTGGATATTACCTGTGGTGTCCCGCAAGGCTCTGTTCTTGGGTCCCTACACTTCTCAGGGTTGATCATGATCTTCCTACAGCTTGTAATATCGTGCGTGCACGGCGTGGCGCAGGCGCTTCGTTTGTAGAGGGTAAGTGGGGACACGTGCGGTAAGGGGGCGTGGCTATGACATCATAGCGCTAGGCCCCGCTTTGATTGGTTTACAGCGTCGCGCGGCGACAGCACAAATACATTTCTCTTGTACTTTCTCTGGTCTGCCGCGCCACCGCTCAAGGCCATGTGCGCGTCTCGACTGTATCAACGTCGGCCTCCCACAGTCAACTGTAATTGATGCGCACGCGGTAGCGCAACAGCGCGCTCTATATTGCTGGCCTTAAGCAGCCTCAATACACATGTATGCAGATGACACAATCTTATATGCACACAGCCCTAGCCTCTCCGACCTTGAACACATACTTCAATCTGACTTTTTGAGACTTGAAAATTGGATTTCCCAAAACAAACACTGACAAGACTGTAACAATAGTATTTGGGACCAAGGCTACATTTCTAAAGCTTCCAATGAAGGAGATACAGATCTGAACCAACTTTATACTATCTTAGCCCCTGTTGCTAGTTTCCAATATTTGGGCATATGGTTTGACACCCATTTAACATTTGGGTTGCACATTGATACCCTGACATCCAAAACCTATGCCAAACTAGGTGTACTATATAGGAACAAATCCTCCCCAAGTCTGCTGGTAAGAAAGCGCATAGCACAGCAGATGCTGATGCCAATTATAGACTATGGGGAACATGGTATTTGGCATGGCACCCCAAACTCACCTTAGCAAAATTGACACCCTCTACAACTCAATATGCCGTTTTGTCCTCCTATGCAATTACAACACAAATCACTGCGAAATGCTCAAAGAACTAGATTGGTCATCACACCGAGTCTAGGCGCAAAGTTCATCTTTCCTGTCTTGCCTTCAAATACTTTCTGGGTAAGCTACCTGTCTATCTGAACAAGCTCCTCACCCATGCAACATGGAGCACCTATTTGAGATCTCACTCCAAAAGACTGTTCATGGTCCCAAGGTTCAACAAAGTATCCGACCGCTGCTCCTCTCACCGTGCACCCCAAAACTGGAACAATCTACCAGAGACTCTCACTTCCGCCACTAGTCAAAGTTCTTTCAAAACTAAAGCGGTCTCACATTTTAATCTGGTCTGTAACTGTTATATACACCTATAATATATATTATTTTTAACTGTGCATACAATGTCTTGTATATAATGTACTGTATAACCCTTTTTCACTCATTGTAACGGTATTTGTAACCATGTTTCTATCATTATAACTCTGTGCCCAGGACATACTTTCTTACAAGAGGTAACTCTCAATGTATTACTTCCTGCTAAAACATTTTATAGAAACGATCTTGAAAGGGTGGAGCCCCTTCAAATTTCCCTGTGCTGCAGAGGTTCACTCCAGGAGTATATAAAGTCCATTTAAATCAGCAACATGATATCAGACCATAAGGGGTTAACGTTCGTGATGGAGAGCAGCTGAGTCTGCTGACTCTCCCCTAGTGTGGGAGCAGTCTGGCGGCATACAGAAGGTTGACCAAGCTGGTTTTGCAACCTGCTATGGACCCCTCAGGTGTATAGATTGCGCACTAAAGGTGGCTGATCAACTGGGGTGCTTTAAGATAAGAAATAAACTTACTTAATTCTTTTCCTGGTCTATTCAAGTTGGCGTGCTCCAGGCTGTTTCAGCAATGAAGTAGCAAGGCATCCTCTCCGTGAGGAAAGTGATCAGCGGGCACTGCTTTGAAAAAATGGCAAAAAGTCTGGACTGTGCAAATATATATACGCCTTTATTAATTCATGGCAAACATGGATAAAAAAGGGGAGGAGTCCCCCCTCAGTGCTCTAACGCGTTTCGCCCGTGGGGCTTTGTCAAACGCGTTAGAGCACTGAGGGGGGACTCCTCCCCTTTTTTATCCATGTTTGGCATGAATTAATAAAGGCCTATATATATTTGCACAGTCCAGCCTTTTTGCCATTTTCTCAAAGCAGTGCCCGCTGATCACTTTCTTCACGGAGAGGATGCCTTGCTAAACATTTTATAAATACCTTGCTCTCATATGTACAACTTTTCCCCCATTGAAGCAACATAAGCCCATCCCTGTCGTAAATCACATGTTAGATTGACAGTTTTACGACAGAATAAAAACATTTCTACCAAACAATTTTTGCTCAGAATATAAACGCACTCATAATTTCCCCCCTAATACTTACACATGTGAGTCACATCAATAGATTCAGACGTCATGCCGGATGCAACGAGACTAAGTATGACTGCTGTGCACCTAAATTTCAGCAACAAATATCTGTCCCTTATTACCTGCTAGAGCTCCCACATCTGGTCTTATTGCGTTCGTCTCACTGTCACGATGCTGGAGTATAACATTTTTGATATCTGCATTCGTCAGGTCGGCCATTCAATATTTCATAGCTTTTGTATGGGATTGGATAGTCACGCCCCATGGTCCTCCGAAAAACGCTTCCAGGAATGCTTTGAAATACCATTAACCAGTGTCCTGTTTACGTTCGTGTCGGGAGAACCATAATTTACTTCCATCTCTGGCAAAACATATGTTATCTCTAGATTCTATCAGTCCCAAAACTAGGCCTGGCCAAGGAGTTAGCAGACCATAAAACATTTCTTTTAATTTTTTAATCAAACTGCAGCTTCATTAACTCCTGAAGCACCAGATTGATTAAAATACCTAATATTTAAAGATATTATCATGACCGCGGAGCCAGTGAAGACAGGATCCACCAGAGGGTTTGAGCTGGTTATCAGTATCATTTTTATTATTGCACGTGTATACCACATTATTTATTTTAGTAATTATATTGTAGTTAGAGCCTTTTGTCACTATCACGCATTCATAGGATATTATCATGACCGTACCTTTCAAATGCATTAAATTTGAAACAGTCTAAACAATGGGAAAATACATGTGAAATGAGAATGTGTAACAGCAAAATATAAAATTGCTAAATAAAGAATCATGTAATCAAATTACATTTGGTAAGGTGTACCTGATCCAAAGTGTCAGTCGTAGATGGGACCTTCGTTATAATTTATCACATTGATCTCACTTTTGGTGTAGGCAATTATTTTTGAGCAGAAGGGCTACATTGTATTTTTGAAATTCCCAGTTGAAGTTAAGATTGCTAAATTTTTGTATGGCCGCAATTTGTAAATTCTCGAATCTATGGGGAGCTCTACAGTTTGAGCCTCGAACTACCTGCATCCCCTTATGTTACAGCTCCATTTATTTGACAATGTAAGAAATCCTTTGAAAATGTTTGCATTGGTATTCTTCCAAAACGAATAGAGTATGTAACAATTAAATTAGTTTAAAGACGAAAAAAAAACTACATCTAAAAATCCTGTTACACTAGAAATGTATCGCATCCTCAAAAATCGAATTTCTCCTGTGCAAATTTGACTTTAGAACAATGAACTATGCAGGCGATGCATCAGTTAAAGCAACTAACACATGACATTGTACTACTTTGCCATTTAAAAAATATATTTTTATTTGTAGATATTGAAGCACAGATTCGTGAAATTCAAGGAAAGAAGGCAGCTCTTGATGAGACTCAAGGAGTGGGTCTTGATTCGACCGGTTACTTTGACCAAGAAATCTATGGTGGGAGTGATAGCAGATTTACTGGATACGTGACGTCTATAGCCGCAAATGAACAGGAAGATGTAAGTATAAAATGGCATTACTGAGCAAAGTAAGATTATGCTTTCACGTTTTCTTAAATATTTTTGATTCCGGAATTCAATATAGCTCAACCCCGTTACAGCGCGATCCGCCTTTTCTTGGCGGCGATTCTTAGCTGTGCAGCCCAAGCTCCTCCCCTGGCCAGGCTCTCAGCTCCCCGTGCCGGTCTGCAGGCGGCTGAGGCCACCACGGCCTGGGATACTTGCAGTGCCGTGCTCCCTGCACCGGCTGCACACACCCCTGCCTCCTCCTGCAACTACCTCTGACATCGCTGCCCGGGGAGGAGGAGCCCCCTTCCATACTCCGGTGCATGGATCCCTGGGCGTGGTGACGCGCGCACACACAAATCATAAATTCTCTGTATGAGGTACCTTTTTATCAGATAAGATGTAGATTCCACTCGATCACTAAACATACTGTGTACGAATGATAAAATGACACAGACTGGGCAACGACATCACGCTAAACGTATTGGGTGAACTACATGAATTACTAGAAGCAGACGAAAAAAGATAATGATAATAGCATGTATTCACGAGACGCTGGTATTATACACCGTGCCGTGCATGATACAATTTAGGCCTCGGGTATGGTCAGCGCTGAGGCGCGCTGGCACTTACCTGTGAGCCCCTACAGCCGCAATGAGAGCGGCTTTAGTAGGGGCTCGCCTACGCTTCCGCAAGCACGCGGAAGCGTAGGTCTTAGGTAATTTTTTAAATCACGTGCTTGCCAGAGCGCAGGGCCGGTCATGTGAGCGGTTCGCCCAATGAGGGCGAACCAGCTCTGTGACGTCACAGGCCTGCCCCCTGACGGCGCACTGTCTAAGTCCAGGGAAAGTACCCGCTTTCCCTGAGCCTCAGCACGCCCGCCGGAACCCTGGACAAGGCCTTAGCCTTTATTAACCCAAGACGAGAGCAGCATGTCTTGTATATTCGGTGATATTTGTTTTTGCAGGTGAGGCTTTTAAGCCGTAGTTCACTAAACTGCGATGTAGTATATCGACCCCTGCACCGGTGTATCTGTACTGACAGATTTTAAAATGGCCGACTGCATAGTCAAAACTATTAGTGCCAGCTATCTGTAATGTCTCACCAACCAGGTACGCACACACACTGACTGCCCCTTTTTAAGGGAGCAGGCTCTCGCGCTGAACTGTCAGCCGGAATCTGACAGCTGAAGCGGAGAGACAGAGAGCTGGTAGCTGCCAGATCTCAAGCGGAGAACGAGAGAGATGCCAGGTGGGTAAATCCTGCGTGGGGTTGCCGCTGCGCCGCTAGGTCTGGGAGCGCTGGGAGAGTGATTCCAGCTCTCCCCCTCCGGCGGACGGGGAATCCCTGATCGCGGCGGCCATTTTTACATATTTTTTTTTCCTGATCCCAAGTTTAACCCGAGCACCGCGTTATAACGTGGTTCAGTGTACTTTGTTATATTGGCGTTCCTTTAAAAAAAAAAAAAAGTATTTTTGTAGTTTTTTTTCCTGCTATTTTTGACTCCTTGATATCACGGCAGTCTTATGGAGAATATCAGGTTTTACCATTAAAATAAGATTCAGAAAACATGCAGAACAAAGAGGATTTTGCTGTTTATGCCATCCATTTTTAGAACACGAGGAAGGCATTGTGATTTTTAAAAATGAATGTCCACACATTTATAAATGAACAGAAAAGCAACAGCTATGTGCTGAGAACTGGCCCAAATGGAAAGATGCTGATCAGCGCTATGTAATAAAATGCTATTTTATCGCACATTTCTCTGCTCATTTGCTTCATGGTAATGTGTGATAAACCAGGACAGTGTAGTTTCCAGCTTTCGTCTACTCTGTTTCAACACACACACTACATACTTTGCTAGCCAGCGTCCTTTTTGTAAAGTTGTGTGTATATGGCAGAACTTCATATCTATTTAAGTGTATTGAATAAAGGTTAATGAATTCCTAGGTTATATGGGTTGGGCTCTTCTAATCGTTTTATTTCTCCTTCAATATGTTTTCCTAATTGGGAAGAACAATAATACAGAGTGATTGATTGATACCTGAAAGTTTCTGCCTTCAGTGACAATTTAGGATTTGCAGTCGTGTCCTTTTTGTAATGAGAAAAAAAAAATCCCAGATATTTCGTGAAACTGTTCTTGATAAAATATATTCTTAATGGCACAAATAGAGCGGTACTGTTGGCTCATAGAATAGACAAAATTACGGTAGACGTGATGCCTTTAATAACTTGTGGTCAAAGAGTGCGCAAGCTTTCAGGACCCCAAATGTCCAATCAGGCTTTATTGTGGGTGTTTTTTTTTTTTTTTTTTTAATCTGTTTATTTTTTTTTTTTTTTTTTTTTCTGGCTTCAAACATCTGGGTATCTCGTACTCCTTGAATTTTACAAGGTTTGAACTCAATGGACATGTGCAGTGTTTTTTTTACCTGTTACTATTCAATTATGTATATTCTGGTATATTTGCTGCACTTTCTAAAATAAAGGACATTCCACACAAAGTACTATTCCTGCTGTTTCTCTCCTGTTCCTTGAATAGTCTTCAACTACATTAAAACTGAAATGGGTTTAAAACCACAGTGCTTTCCTCCATTTTATGGAAACTTTTCACTTTGCATTGTCATGGGGCTCCTCCCCCCCTCCCCCCCCCCCCCAATCTGATATTTGGAATCAAACCTCTGTTTTCCTTAGGGTCTCTGCATTTATCTCCCTGCTAATATCACAGTTACGTTTAGCAGAGGTTGAACACACTTTATATAGGAATATGCTGTACATTTATATATATCTATCTATATTTCTATCTATCTATATCTATAGTTAGTATTGGGTGGTACCTTTTTTATTTGGACTAACAATTTGTCATAGGACAAGCTTTCGAGAGTTTTCCTCTCTTCCTCAGGTCAGCAATGCTTATATACAAAGGTTTCTATGACTTAGACCGAGACTGGAAAAGGAAGAAAAAGATCAGAGATGTTCGTGGGGTGAGGGAGGAATGTTTGACACTGGAAGGGTGTTAAAACGGAGATAAGGAAGTTGAGAATTAGGGATGGGGGGGCTGTACATCCACAGCAGCACAGAGGAGAAAGAGGATGCTGGCTAACTCCCTCCCCCTCCAATCTCGGTCTAAGTCGTAGAAACCTTTTTGTATATCAGTCAGTATTGCCTGACCTGAGGAAGAGCGGAAAACTCTCGAAAGCTTGTCCTATGACATAACTTTTTTTTATTTGGAGCAACAATTTATCACCTAATACTGAAGAATTCTGCACGATCGCAACTGGACTAACACGGTTATTTAATTATATATCACATTTTAAGTTATGGTGGGTGAAAAAGGCAACAAAAAAACCTCCACTGCATATAGCCAATAAAGAATATCACTTGTGAGCACATTCACATGTCTTAGACAGGTCTGCAACCCTGCCTTTCAACCATTATCACCTAGCATACAGTGCTCCCACTTCAACAAGGGATTCTGGGAAATTACATGCAAATGAGCACACAATGTGGCACCTTTTGCCTGGAATATCCATTCACATGGAGCCCATTTAGGCTGATGCATCGCCGTTAACACAGCAGGGTTGCAGACCTGTCTAAGACGTGTGTGTGTGTGTGTATATATATTTATTTTCCTTTCCCTTTCCTTCAATTAAAAAAAAAAAAAAGGAGGGGGGGGGGGGGAATTATGCAATCTAAGAAACCCACAAATTATAATACGTTTCGAAGATGACCACAGTAAATCCTTTTACTTCAGGTTTTTCTACCTCTAAGAAGATTGCAGTGTTGCGTTGAAATTAGTAATACAATCGTACTGAGCATGCAGCTACCTTATGTTGCTGAATTTACTGACCCAACCAACTCCATGGCAACTTACACAATGTATAAAGACAGTTGGCATGAGAATTTGAACTGTATTTTCCATTTCTAAGCCAATGTGTTTAGAATACTTTGCCTTGCACTTATAGTGTGTTTGTTTTGCAGGACGATGATGACTGTTCTGCTGCAAGTTTTGTTGAACAGAAGAAGCCAGGGTATCATGCTCCAGTTGCATTACTTAATGACATCCCTCAGTCCACTGAACAGGTAAATCTCAAGCCACGCTGGTGAACCGTGTGATTGAGGGGTTTAGCTTAGGGTAACGTTTTGTAGGCTTGAATTTTGGGTATGTATATAACGTTTGTTGTTGTTTTTTGTGTGTGTCTACACGTTCTTATCTTGCATCTTTAAAAAGAAGTAACTCTTTAACATACACCAGATATTTTAAATATTTTGCTTTTTTTCAGTATGACCCCTTTGCAGAACATCGCCCACAGAAGATTGCAGATCGGGAAGACGAATATAAAAAGCACAGGCGAATGATGATTATTTCTCCTGAACGACTAGATCCTTTTGCAGATGGTGAATAACTTATACTTTTTAATTTATTTTTATATATATTGTGTGCGCATTTCTTAATCCTTTGTTTTCTGTAGTCATGCTTATACTTTATTGTTTTTACTTCATTTTTACAACATGTTTACCTGGACATACCAGATTTGTTTAACATCTTCACGAC
This sequence comes from Ascaphus truei, assembly GCF_040206685.1. Taxonomy (NCBI): domain Eukaryota; kingdom Metazoa; phylum Chordata; class Amphibia; order Anura; family Ascaphidae; genus Ascaphus; species Ascaphus truei. Next base: position 45,847,618 of record NC_134489.1, on the reverse strand, counting down.
ACACATAATTTCATTTGACGGAAAAAGAATAAGCAATTGACACAGGAATGCAAATTGTTAAACTGGCATGGAAAAACGGGTATGAAGATAGCCTTTATTGCTAAAATTAGCTTCTTTCTTCTTTTCCTTCTTCCTTCCTTCTTCTTTTTCTTCCTCCCTCTTCCTTCTCCTCTGTGCAAGGAGCTTTTCTCAGTGTAGTAATTGAGGGGGAAAAAAACGGATCATGATCCTCTCATTGTTAACGTTTTTCCTGCTAGAGGGGATTGGAACACATTGCAGGTTCTCCAGCCTTAAAAGGGTTACACTATGAATGCAGGTTATTCTCATAATAAACTTTCAACCTGCATGTAATAGGGATGGGTTTTGTTGAAGAATTGTAAATGATATATAAACAATGCTTGTCAGAATTCACAGGCCCATACTAACTGTCCTTAATTTCTTTCCTACAGCAGTACTGCTAAATGCCAGTCCTGTCTGCATTCTTAAGGGTGCAGTGCAACACATCCTGTGTAGCTAATGGTGAAAAAGTAATCCAAAGGAAGTCCTATCAAAACTAGTGTCTGAGTGACACTCCCAATTGGGCATGGTCTCCAACATAGAAATATGTTTAATATTTTTCCTCGTTGTTAATAATGCAGAGCTTTGTGTATGGCACCCTTTTTGTCATTTACGATAATCTGTGTTCTCAACAAATATATGGCAGTATCTTTAAATACTCGCAAATATCTAATTTTCTATATTTTTATTTGGGTGAGATGTTTTGAACATTTTTGATGGCCTTAAATTAGAGAAAGTTATGGGAATCTTACGATTGGTTGTATTTATATTAAGGCAAAGCAAAAACTGTTGTGATACTGTTGATTCCTCCACCACCACAAATTTCTTACATTTTACTTCATCGTGCTGCTCAATTTAAAAATAATAATGAAAAAAAAAAGAAGACCTTTATCCTTTGTCTCATAGCCTTGGGTCGGTCATTTTCAGGAGTGTGTTTTGGATTTTAACTACCCTATCCAGGTAATGTTTGAGTATAAATAATTTTCCAAAGTGTTACTAATGGCAAAGAGATGATTTTCTAGGCTTCTATTCTGCTGCTTGAAGTCAGAACTGCTGACGGAGACAAAGGCACGAAAGTGTACGTATTCTGGATTAGCAACCCCGGAACCCATCACTTCTGAAGATGCTACATTGTTTTGTCACTTATTTTTATCGGCATTAAAACATTTGTATTTAAATTGTAGTTTGTGATCAAACAGGTTATATAAATCGTCAACTCCTTTATGTAAGAAACATAATATTTAACTTGAGCCGTTTAAATTAAGTGAACCTGGATTAGTATGTTAGCTCAGGTTTTTAAGCGTTAATTTGAAGTAGACGCTTGTATTAATTTGACTTCTGTTCCTGTTGCTGTTCTTTTCTGCAGGAGGCAAGACACCAGATCCCAAAATGAATGCCAGAACATACAAGGATGTTATGCGTGAGCAACATTTGACAAAAGAAGAAGTAGGTTGACTTCTTCACACGCACAAAAAAACTTTTGCAGTATTTCTAGGCTCTTATTTTGTTTGTAATTGAAGCTTTGCAACATTGTAGAGATGGGTGAACCAGTTGGATTCTGTTCTGCGGATATCTATCACTGATTTTTATATCGATCAGTTCCACACCCTGGAGTCCGAAGACGGATTGGGTACTAAAAAATCCTGATGGATGCCTTAGGCTGCGCTTATAGAGCCGGCGTCGCCCGAAAACAAATGCATTGTCGCCGCCGCGTGCGCTTATAGTAAGACAAAGCGCTGTGGCGACGCGATTTTTTGAAGCCGGCAATATTTGATTTTTCATGGGCTGTCGCCTCGTGACAGCCCCTAAACCAATCAATGGCCTGGTCGCCTGTGACGCCGCCGCAAAGCGAAATACAACTTTCACTAGCGGCGACGGGTGTCGCGGGCACTATATGCACGGCATTAGAATCTGCCATAGGATCAGTCCCACACTGATTCCGTTTGGAATCCGAATCCCTAAAGTGTGTGTGTGTGTGTGTGTGTGTGTGTGTGTGTGTGTGTGTGTGTGTGTGTGTGTGTGTGTGTGTCTTCAAGTGTTCTGTTTAAAAAACAAACAAACATGCACACCTGAGGAGGTACCTGGGAGAAAAACTGACAGTTGAAAAGTATATTTAAATGAACCACATCCCACACTCAAATAATTTCCATAAGAACTACATTGAGCTGACATTAAGGCAGCTTGCGTGGTACAAATGTCAGGCCCAACGGGATTAGAACCCACAAACTTTGTTTTTCTGGGAAGGAGCTCTAGCAGTGTGTAGTAAACCAGTTGATGGGTAGCACCACTGTCATAGCATACTTTTGCTCTATATTGCTCACACCTATAGCCCCCCGACTTCCTTTAAAAGCGAACATCGTGTACTTCCTGGTTGCCATTGCTAGTTCAGTGTTTCTAGTGCACAAAAAAGAGCACATCTGTGATACCTGTGATATGATAAAAGCTGGATACAGGTGTGAGCAGTAGAGTTCAAAAGTGTGCTGTGAATCTCCTAGTTTAGCACACACTGTTGTAGCAGCTGCCTAGAATAACAAAGGTTGTGGGTTCTAATCCTGTTGGGCCTGACATCACTACCTACAAGCTACCTTTTAGACTTGTCAACTCAATATAGTTCTTATGGAAATCCTTTTACGAATTGTGGGATGAGTAATATAAATATACTTTGCATCTCTTATCATATCTCTAAAGTGTGCTCCTTTTTCAGCACAGAGGTCTCTCCCTAGGTTATTTTGGAGGGAGGCTTCAATTCCATTTTAGTGATCAGGAAAAAAAATAGCTTTTTGTGACTAATCTGCGGCTTAAAGGCATTGGCCAATCTACAGCATTCGAACAAATTTCACCCATCTATACTAACGTGCTAATATATACAAGAATTCTGGTATCTTTTTGTCCTTTATTTCAAGAATAATCAAATGTAGACTTGGTGAGTTGGGGTTATTGAATGTATTTTGTAATCTTTCGTATTTTTGTAGCTACAATATTAAAATTATTTTGTTTCTTTATATAGCGGGAAATTCGTCAGCAACTAGCAGAAAAAGTTAAATCCGGTGATTTGAAAGTGGTCAATGGATCGTCCACATCTGCCGCATCTCAGCCACCTTCAAAACGCAAACGACGATGGGATCAAACAGCAGACCAGACTCCTGGATCCACACCAAAGAAAATGTCAAGCTGGGATCAAGCTGAGGTCGTTGTACTTAATCCAATTTATTTCATTATTGCCTGTTCTTGTTTTTTTCTGCATAAAGTGCAAAAGCATGTTGCCTTTGTACAGTACTGCATTGCCAGTCTGTCAAAGTTCTTCCACAGATCTTTTTTCACATATAGATCTATATCTCTTACATTGGGGCTTTTGCCAGGATTGTTTTTTTGTTTCATTCCCTCAGCCCTTTTAATAAGTAAGTGTAGAGCCCTTCCACAAAAAAATTTCAGTTTGTGATTTGTAGAGGGGAACGGAGCCCTAAGGCCTCGTCCCCAGTGTTGGGTGCTGCGCGTGCTACAGCGGGACCTAGATCCGCCCCTCTGGTGCCGGGCCCAGTAGCTGCCTGCACGCGCATGGAGAGATCGCGATGTACGACCAAATTTTGTAAAGACAAGATTTTTGTCTTTTCTAGTGGCGACGGAGTGCTGGCCACGGCGGTGGCGACACTAGGCATATAAAAAAAAGAAATGGTGGGCATGGCATGTACTAAATATAAAAAGATGATGAAGAGCCATCGGGTGTATGTAAAATGTTGAATATATAGATATATCTATTTATCACCAGGAAACGGGCAGACTAAAGAAATGTTCAGTCATGCTGAGTAGTGTTTCTAAATGTTTACAATTTAAATTACAGTCATCCCTTCAAATAAGACATTGTCTAGTAAACCAGGGCATAAAGATAGGGAAAATGCTAAAAACACTGAATTGTTATCTGCACAAGCTGATCGTCTATTGAAACACTAACTTTTCAACTAGAGAGCGTAATATTAATGAAGTAATAATCCCCTCAGAACAGGGCATTGCTGGCCAATAATGCCCTGGCTGGAAGAGTTGAAGGCCCGAGATGAAGCCAAGGGACTTAAACTCAGCCAAGGCATTATTGGCCAGTAATGCCCTGTTCTGAGGGGATTATTACTATTATAGGCTAAATGTAGGCTTATTTCATAAATAATAGATACTTTTGTGTAGTTGTATAGATTTTTTTTTTTATTATTAAAACAAAATGGTAAATACATTAAAGCACCTCTATATACACTAATAATAATGAAACATAACTTTATATTTAAAGTAGTTTGCACTTGCTAGTATATATCCTTCCCTTTTTTTTTTTTTAACTCACACTTGAGACCTGGAATGTGCCATGACCCTTGACTAAATAGGAGACTAATCTTTTCAATCCACTAAGGAAAGACCTCAAAATATTGAAAGAGAATGTAGCCATTTTTAACCTGACATATTAGTTCTATTTTTGGGAAGGGGGAGGTGTTAAGAATAAATAGTAAACATGGATTGAACGTAATATTTTTTATTTTTTGTATTTCTTGAAAGACTCCCGGACATACTCCTTCTTCTTTAAGATGGGATGAAACTCCTGGCCGTGCAAAGGGAAATGACACTCCTGGAGCAACACCAGGATCAAAGATTTGGGATCCTACTCCTAGTCATACCCCAGCAGGTGCTGCTACACCTGGCCGAGGTGATACACCAGGCCATGTAACACCAGGTCATGGTGGGGCAACCTCAAGTGCACGGAAAAATAGATGGGATGAGACACCCAAAACAGAGCGGGGTAAGTCTGGTACACTTTTTTTTTTATTTTAAGTGGCAGTGTACATTGTGAATGTTTGTTTAGCAAAAAAAAGTATGTATATCTACTTCCAATTTGTTTGTTTGTTTTTTGTGTCTTTGCTGTCTGTATCTTAAAACAATTCAGGAAAAGGCCACTTCTTGCTCTGATCTGAAGTACCGTTGTTAAGTAATTACTTAAAAGGTCAATAAATAATCTTTTTCTCCTTAGATACTCCTGGTCATGGAAGTGGATGGGCTGAGACTCCACGCACAGATCGTGGAGGTGACTCAATTGGTGAAACTCCAACACCAGGAGCAAGTAAAAGAAAATCACGTTGGGATGAAACTCCAGCTAGTCAAATGGGTGGTAGCACTCCAGTTTTGACACCAGGCAAAACACCGCTCGGTACTCCTGCTATGAACATGGCAACTCCTACTCCAGGTATGGTACAACTTATATCAGAAAAAAAACTACTCGTAGCGCTACCCTAATCTACTAAAAATGAAATATAATGCTATAACAGTATGGAAGTACACAATAAGCGTGATAGTGATAATGGTGGTTTGATCTAAATCAGGTGATATATGCAGCAGCAACAGCACACCTTGTGCAGCACAAAGGGTATACCTTCCACAGTAGGTAAGTTCAAAATTAGTGTGTTACCCAGAAATGCAATAACAGAACAGCTTAAACAAAGACATACACATGACGAACAAATAGGGTGGGGGAATAAAGGGGTTGGGAAAAGAGGAGAACCAATAGTGTACAGTATTGAGTTTCAAAAGTAAAATATATTGAAATCATACAATGGTCTCGGTCACAAATGGTATGTTCTTTAAAGAAAGGTACTGGTACAGTCTCTGGAATCTCAGATCCCAGTTAAGACACTGGTCACGTGGAACGGGCTCCAAGACGAGCTGCAGACTCGACACCATCTCAGTCGTCATTGCCTTAAAGCTGTGTTTGTTCTCGCAGTCCCACAGCGTCAAAACCGTACAGCTTAAGCATGCATGCCTGGTGTTTGAGAACTTCCTCCTCATGCACACTCTCAGATCTTGAGTTCCGTACTGAGATGACCCGACGCCGCAATCCTACGCGTTTTGCTTCCTGCTGAAGCTAATTTAATTAGCTTAACGCGTAGGATTACCATGTCGGGTCCAACCAGAGGATCATCTTCGTACGGGACTGAAGATCTTGGTGTGCATTAGGAGGAGGAACTTTTCAAAACCAAGCTCGCATGCGCAAGCTGCTCGGTTTGATGCCGTGGGACTGAAACAGTGAACAACAAACAAAATTGCAGCTTTAAGGAAATGCTGACTGACGGGAAGGGGTAACCAGGCTTTACAATAAAGGTTACCCCTGACACTGTGGGGGTCCCTGGCAGCTACCTAGCACTATGGACCAGGGATTATACATGTGAAAAATAAAGTGACCCCCTGCTTTTCCTGTTTACATATTCCCTTTGCCCTAGAACTGTGAAACTTCGTATATGCAAGGTTTAGGTGGGATATTTGGGTAGAAATGCAATTATTTTGTTTGCCGGAGTTCGGGGGCCAAAGTTACCAGTGGTCCTTTTTTTTTTTTTGTAAATATTTTTCCTTTATTGGTGTCATACATCGCAGGGGTACATAATATCGACACTGGCTCACAGGCCAACTTGTAAATACGGCGCAGTGCATGTACATGGCATAGAAAAGGTAAATGACACACAATAAACCCTTTTTCCTTCTTTCAATAGTGAAAAAGAGAGGGGGAGACGAAGGGAAGGTGGATAGTTGGGAACGACTTCGGGAAGAGAGGGGGGAGGGGGTTAGGGTTCGTCGGCCGTAGGGGGGGGGGGAGAGGAGTAGCTAAGGGGTTTATGTGGGGGTTGGTAGTCCTATCCAGGGTTCCCAGGTAGAGTAAAATTGTGGGGTTTTTTGCTTTAACATTGCCGTCAGTTTTTCCATGCTCATAATTACCAGTGGTCCTTTAATTCTCCCCGGCGCGCAGGCATGATTTGCCAGTACTCGGGGTGAATTACACTGGGTCTACCAGTGTCCCACAGACTCCTGGTTTTCGAGCCCAAATATCCGAAACCCATTTCCCTTTTAAGTATAAGGTTCCCAAAGGCAATACTTTATTCAAGTGTACTTTGTATAGTCTTATAACAAATGTATAAAACATTACACTTAGCCAGGGCATCCGCATAGACGCCAGCATGTCCTGTATAGAGTCCGTAGTTCAAAGAGAAGAGGATGTCCAGAGGTGAGAAGACAGTTTGGTGGGCGAGGAAGGGCGAATTGCCACTTCCGGAGAAAAAAGGGCACCCTGTGAGGACACTTTTGGATCTGCCAGGCTTGGTGGAGCCTTCACAGCTGGTGGCAATGAGTTAGGCCTGGGACATAGTAGGATCAGCCTTGCTGAGGCGCGCTCACGCTCAGCACTGAGCCCCTGCAGCCGCAATGAGAGCGGCTTTAGCAGGGGTCTCGTGGAAGCGTTTGTCTTACCTAAATTTTAGATTTGGCGCTCGCCGTAGCGCACGGCCGATCACGTGAGCGGTTCGCCCAATGAGGGCGAACCAGCTCCGTGACATCACTGGCCCGCCCCCAGACACGCCCACGGACGGCGCGCGCTCTAAGGCCAGGGAAAGCACCGCTTTCCCTGAGCCTCAGCGCGCCTCCGCACGGGCAAAGTGTCTATGCCCGAGGCCTTAGCTGGGGGAGATACAGCTCGTAGGCGTTTCTCCCATTGGCTAAATCCTATTTCCCTTTCACCCGGCTCGAAGCCGGCTTGGCCCGCCTCCTCCTCTGACGTCAGCCAGGAGACGAGCCCCTGTTTCTATTGCTAGTGGGATAGGGTTCCCACGCTCTGGATTTGTCGTTCCTCTTACACCGCTAAGCTATCATTAGCATGGAGGTATGTAAGGAGATGGCTGAGGCAGAGAACCAGACCATCCAGTGACTTGTGTCGATGAAGCTAGGGCGGGCTTTCCAAAGTTGCTCTGTTGCAATTAGCAGAGCAACCGGCTTCGTTATGAAGCTAGGAAAGTCTGCCTTGCAGAGACTAAGTCCCGTCTTTTGCGGCCACGTTCTATAAATCAAACATGGCGGTCGCGATCAGGATTTCTTGCCGAAAACAGTTCCCGGACGCATGGGACGAGGTCCCGGTCAGGGTAAGCCCTTGCCAGCAGGCGCCCGGCACCTAGGAAAGGAAAGGTTAAATTTCAACCCCCAGACCCCAGTAAGTGTGTATATTTCTGTCTTTCTGTATTTCTGTTGTGTTTCCGAGGTTTTTATCTAAATAAACCCCATTTTATTTCACTATTGTGTTTTGCCTATTGAATGATCCCGGCATAAATTTGTTAAAAGACCTGGTCTCCCGTGACACTGACCAAGAGGGAGTCGAGTCTGCAGCGCGACCTGAAACTTGTTCCGTGTGACCAGAGTGATATCACTGGGATCTGGGACTCTGGAGACAGTACCTGTACTTTGCTGAAAGAACATACAAAATAGTTCACTCACAAATTGTATGATTTCAATATATTTATTTTACTTTTGAAACCCAAGACACAATTGGGTCTCTCCTCTTGTCTCATCCCCTTTATTTATGTCCCTATTTGTTTGTACTGTGTATGTTTTGTCTGTGTTGGTCTGTTCTATGCTGTTGCATTTCTGAGTAGTGCACTCATTTTGGAACTTTATGGTAAATCTTTTGTCATGCAATAAATTTGTGTGAAATTTGTAAACCCCCTGAAAGTTGTCCAGTTCGCAAGAGGAGCTGACACCTTGGTTTGAGCCAGTCTCCCCCCCCCTGCTTCAGTCATTGTTTTCAGTCCCTTTACTCACTGAGCCGCTCCTTTAAAATATTATCCCCATCAAGCTATTCATGTCAAATAAATTGACTAAATAGTGAAAATATTGTCTTTAACACTTTTTAAAAACCTGTAGGGTGGGCTTTGCATAAGGCAGAATACATTAAATCATTTATTTTAATTTTTATTGTGCTTCGGACGTGTCCTCAGGGTGTTATTTTTTTCTTCTTTTTTAGGACACATAATGAGTATGACTCCTGAACAGCTTCAGGCGTGGAGGTGGGAGCGTGAAATTGATGAAAGAAACCGTCCACTTTCTGATGAAGAATTGGACGCCATGTTCCCAGAAGGTTACAAGGTAACTTATTATTCTTCAAGATCTAAACTAGATCTGGCAAAAAGTATTCTGTGGTCTTTAACATTCATGTTAAAGATTTTGTCTTTCAATGTAAGCCATATTTTCTGTTTGGTATACAATAAATATAGATAAAGTGCAGTTGCTTCTGTTTTAGTGGAGGGGCTAGATTGTTTTTTTGTTTACCAGAATAACTCACTGTATCTTTATTGTGATTGTCTCCAACTTGGGTAGAACATTGTCATGCATATAGTTTTTATTTTTTAACAAAGATGATTTCCTGTGAAATTAAAACTGGATGTGGCACCATTTTAGGGAATGTTATATATTGTATATATATATTTTTTTTAAATATAGGTTCTCCCTCCTCCTGCTGGATATGTTCCAATACGTACTCCTGCCCGTAAGCTAACAGCAACTCCAACACCGTTGGGTGGTATGACTGGATTCCATATGCCAACTGAAGATAGAACCATGAAAAATGTCAGTGATCAACCGTCTGGAAATCTTCCATTCCTTAAACCAGATGATATTCAGTATTTTGACAAACTACTGGTAAGTGACAATTGTAATGCTTAAAGGGAGAGTCCCAGACCAAATATACAAGTGGAATTGATCTTTTTTGAGGGGTTAAAGCTAAGCTGTGGCATTTTCACAATGTTAGAAAATAAATAAATAAAAAATTGTGGTTCCCACATGACTAGGTGGGGACCAAAACGTCAATCCTATATTTGGAATAAATGCAACTGATTTTGTTTTAGGAAGACCAGTGAGTGCATTGCTTCTGCAATTACTTTTTAGCCCGACGCACCCAGGCAACTGTTAATCACAACATTGATATATAGATATCTATATATCCATCTCGCTCAATTGGATGAGTCCTTCATCCCAAATTCAATGTGAAATAAGTAATTGGTTGCACCCAGTAATTCATATACTGTAGTCACAAGGCCATTTCTAATATCTATTATTTTATTTTATTTAGAGAAGGGAGCACAATGTTTTGTGAGACGCAGCTCCTTAGTCATTTTTACTTTATCCTTTAGGTTGATGTTGATGAATCCACACTAAGTCCAGAGGAGCAGAAAGAAAGAAAAATCATGAAATTATTATTAAAAATAAAGAATGGTACACCTCCAATGAGGAAGGTATGTATGGTTTTCTGGATACAGGTATACTATACTAGTGTCTGATATTTGTTTTCCACGTGGATGCCATGTCACTGCAGATATAATTTTATTTTCTTCTGTTTGTAGGCAGCATTGCGTCAAATTACCGATAAAGCACGTGAGTTTGGAGCTGGTCCACTGTTCAATCAGATCCTGCCTCTACTGATGTCACCAACACTTGAAGATCAGGAACGCCACTTGCTTGTTAAAGTTATTGATAGAATCTTGTATAAACTGGATGACTTGGTTCGACCATATGTACATAAGGCAAGGAAGAAAAAAAATTATTCCATCACCTACATAATGTGTATCTTTTAGTGAAATTGTAAGACACCTCCTGAGATGGGGAATTTGAAAGTTGTTCTGCATTTTTACATGGACCCCCATGTCCTGTGCATAGACAGGACCAAGAAATATACTGCATGCACGATGTATCAAAGCAATGGAGAAGAGCAAAATGGCTCTGGGCTCTACGAGGGAATGTATTGCTAGCATGAAGAGGTGGTGTAATGCTAATTGCACATTATTGGTGGGACACCTTAGCGATATGGCCTAGTTCCAGAAGCAACCGCTTTTGAAATAGAATAACACAGATGTGGTCCAATGAAGAGAAAATTAAATTGTATATTGTTACATAATGCATTATATAAATAAAAAAAGGAAGCCAAGACTACAGGGTAAAGGGTGTCGGATAAATAAGGGGAGAGTATATGATGGGCACTTTGAATACATTAAAACTGCAATCTTTCCCCTGAAAATGGATTTTGTAGGCGGCACAGTCCTTGAGGAATTAGCATCTTAATTTGTCTATAAATTAAAAAAAAATATATCAATGATTAACATATTTAAAGTTAACTTACTGTACACTGAGCATAGACTCACGATCAAGTACACAACAGGGGAGTGCCTAACAAAGATATAGTCTTGAGGTAAATTTGTTCGTACATGTTTTGCTCTCCTATAAAAGTGGGGCAACCAACTTGTTGTAATAACTTATTTCATATAACGCTTTTCTCCCAATGGACTTGGTGCTTCACAATTAAAATATAGTGTGTGGTAGGCAGCATTGTACATGGGATTGTTGGACACAATCCCTGCACAGATGAGCTTACATTCTGTGTTTTTGGTGCCTGAGGCACGAGATAGATTTGCCACGGTCACAAAGAGCTTGAGTCTGGGATTTGGACCCCTTTGTTGTTGTCAGTGCCTTTACTCACTGAGCCACTCCTTCAGTAGGTTGCAAATTACTCTCTAGATGTATAATGTGTTATTTTATTTTTAATAAAGGAATGTATTGGCTCCAGTCCTGGCGTTTCAGACCTCACTAGTTGGGTAGTGATTCAGGGGGTAGTTGATGTGTTGTAGCTTTAGGAATTGTATTACCCCCATAAATGATTCATCGTATAATATGACACATACTTGTTGATTAACAAGAACCTCCTTTTAACCATGAGACAACTTTGTTTTCTAGATTCTTGTGGTTATTGAACCACTGCTGATTGATGAAGACTATTATGCCAGAGTGGAAGGCAGAGAAATAATATCCAACTTGGCTAAGGTAATTCTTGTTTCTCCCCCTTTTTCTAGTTATTGTAGCTACAGTAGTATACCAATTACCAAACGGCAGATTGGAACATCACCCTTCTGCTTGCTTTTAGCCTTTAGATTCTGCAGGTTTTCATCAGAAAACTGGAAAAAAAGGGAATTCCATTTTTATTTTTATTTTAAATCTAAACATTAAAGCTCAACCGTTTTAACTTCATAATTTGAGCTAATTGAATAAACTGTGCTCTGAATCCCTTTCAGTTGAGCTTTAATACCAATTAAGCCTTGCCGTAAGATGGTTTTTGTAGATTGTCATAGATGTAACAAAAAATAGCCCTGTAATCACTGTAGATTACTGATGCGTATGTGACTGGCACAATAAACGATATTAACATTTTGCATATCTGCCTGCCACTTATCCCAGGTGAACTGTTATTTACTGGCCAAATTGAGACCAGTTGTGCTGCCAGATTTACTGAGATGGAAGAAAGGGTACATATGTTGATAAAATATACTTAACTTCAGTGCTGATAAAACGAATGTTGGTGAAAATATGTGCTGAAGACAAAATGGCATAAGTTGGACCGTTGGAACAGTATAATAACTATTTCATATAGCGTTTTTCTCCCAATGGAAATCAAAGCACTTCTAAATTACAATATGGCTCGCGGTACTCAATACACTGAACCAGTCCTTCAGTCCTTCAGTCCACATGAGTTCATCTTGGTAGTTTGTCGATCACAACGCTGTTACATAATGTTTTTTGCATTTCAGGCTGCTGGCTTGGCTACTATGATTTCAACTATGAGACCTGACATTGATAACATGGATGAATATGTCCGTAATACAACAGCTCGGGCCTTTGCTGTGGTCGCATCTGCTCTTGGCATCCCTTCATTGCTACCTTTCTTAAAAGCTGTATGCAAAAGCAAAAAGTCATGGCAAGCTCGTCACACTGGTATTAAGATTGTACAGCAAATTGCTATTCTTATGGGTTGTGCCATTTTGCCTCATCTAAGGAGTTTGGTGGAAATTATTGAACATGGTAAGCTCTAAGATCCACATTTACAGACACTATATAGATCTTACGTTTAAAACGGAATGAGTACTGTATACGGATGCTGATAGAATGATCATGTGCAGCCTGTGGCAATTTAGGCTTGTATAACATTTTTATATTTGCTGTTCCTTGTTTATTGAACAGTTATGATATACTATTGTCTTGTGTTTTTTAATAGTACAATTATTTGTACTTGGGGCATGTGTAATTTAAGCTGTAGGGACTTGTGGCTTTGGGTTCGCAGTTTAGATTGCTCAGCTTTGTAATATAGTGTTGGTATTGGAATGCACATCATAACATGTATAGATTTTAATCCAGACGTTAAATTATTAATAATAATTGAACATGTGCTTTGGTTATGCTGACAGGTTTATATCTGAGATGTCGTAGTGGTGCTGGCACTAGATCAAGAACCTAATGCCAGAGATCTTGGGCAAGAAACTTTACAATGTAATTTGTTTATACACTTATGAAGGTAAATTCTTCAGGCCAGCAAAAGATTGTGCTAGCAACATTGTGTAGTACATATTACCAGGTTCAGCGGGAAAATCAAAATAACCTATATTTGTTTTGAAGATTTATTTTGACTTTCATGTTTTTAGGCCTGGTTGATGAGCAGCAAAAGGTTCGCACGATCAGTGCTTTGGCTATTGCTGCTTTGGCGGAGGCAGCTACTCCCTATGGTATTGAATCATTTGACTCTGTACTAAAGCCCCTGTGGAAAGGAATTCGGCAACATAGAGGAAAGGTATGCAAGATGTATATTTTTAAGAAATCCATTCTCTCCTATTGACAATGAACTAAAATTCTTCTGTTTTTTTTTTTTATTTTTTATTATCAAATAGGGTCTGGCTGCTTTCTTAAAGGCTATTGGTTACCTTATTCCTTTGATGGATGCTGAATATGCAAACTACTATACCCGGGAAGTGATGTTGATTCTGATCAGAGAGTTTCAGTCTCCTGATGAAGAAATGAAAAAAATTGTCCTGAAGGTAAAATCAGTTTGGCATCTTTCCTCCACTCCCTATATTTGTGCCTGAAAGGATACGTTCTGAATTTCCACAAGATTGTCTTGCTCCTTCAAACTTAGTTTTCACAATTTTTTACTTTTTTTTTTCCAACTTTTTTTTAAAGTTGACCTTGATCATTTATGCTTTCACTTTTCTGCTCTAGTAGCTTGGTATCTTGCTCAATATTGTTCCATGTTGGTAATATTGTAATGCAATATTGTTACCCTCTTTTTACATATTCACAATACTAAACATTTTTATTTATTTATTTTTTTACAGGTAGTCAAACAGTGTTGTGGCACAGATGGCGTGGAGGCAAATTATATTAAGACAGAAATTCTACCCCCATTTTTCAAACACTTCTGGCAACACAGAATGGCACTGGATAGAAGAAACTACAGACAGGTATAAATTACCTTCCCGGGTTTGTTTTAAACCGGTTTCACTCACATTCTTAATTTAATCTTTTCTTTCAAATACTACTGGCAAACTTGAGCTAGGCTATTTCTTTCAACTTTTTTTTTTGTGTTCACTTTGCAGTTGGTGGATACCACAGTTGAGCTTGCCAACAAAGTGGGAGCTGCAGAAATAATTTCCAGAATTGTAGATGACTTGAAGGATGAAGCTGAGCAATACAGAAAAATGGTAATGGAAACAATTGAGAAGATCATGGGAAACCTTGGAGCTGCAGATATTGACCATAAACTTGAAGAACAGCTGATTGATGGAATCCTGTATGCTTTCCAGGAGCAGACTACAGAGGTATGCTGTATTTGTGCATTGGTTATCAAAGTAGGGAGGACCTTTTATTACAGGGATGTGCAAACTGGGGGGCGCGGTGGTTGCAGATGCCCGACCCTGCGCTCTTACCCACCCATTTACATTAAATGCCGGGGGATTGCGTGAGGCCTCTGCAATCTATTACTTACCGAGATTCAGACGGCTGTTGACGCGGCGTCAAATGATGCTGCGGGATGCGTCACGTGACCCCGCAGCATCATTTGACGCAGGGAACTGAGGTAAGGCGGCGCGAGCACTGGGGGGGCATCAGGCAGGGGGTGGGCGCAGCTATAACATTTTGCGCACCCCTGCCTTAAGGCACTTAAGATAATGAATTGCTGTGTGTGTCTTGCATTGTACTGCTGCACTGTTTGCTAAAAGTGTGATTAATATGAGATTTTTGTTGAAGATTTAAATATGCAGTGCTTTTTACTGAAGTATATGCAAAGTGCATCAGTAAATAACATGCAGTTGTGCATTTTTAAGTTATAAGGATTTTTTGTTTGACACTAGTTGGGGGAGTTGATGCGAGTTAAATTATTAAATTGGAATGTCTATTGTTGTGTGTAACTAACTTATTTTTTTTTTTTTTTTAAGGACTCAGTGATGTTAAATGGTTTTGGCACTGTTGTAAATGCTCTTGGAAAAAGAGTTAAGCCATACCTGCCCCAGATTTGTGGTACAGTTTTATGGCGTTTGAACAACAAATCCGCTAAAGTCAGACAGCAGGCTGCTGACTTGATCTCTCGTACTGCAGTTGTCATGAAGACGTGTCAAGAGGTAATTGGGATAGAGATGGATAGAGATAGATATAATTTAATATTATGTATATATATATATATATCTCTATATATATATATATATCTATATAATGTATATGTGTATATATGTATGTGTTTGAAAGAAGCTTACAGTTTTCATTTTTTGTTTTAGGAAAAATTAATGGGGCATTTGGGTGTTGTCTTGTATGAATACCTTGGAGAAGAGTACCCTGAAGTGTTAGGAAGCATCCTCGGAGCTCTGAAGGCAATTGTCAATGTGATAGGTAATTAGAAAAACAAGCCATCTCAAAGCATTTAATTTAGAAATGTTTGTTGTACAAATAAATTATCTTGCCCTTTTGAAAAAATAGGTATGCACAAGATGACTCCGCCAATCAAAGATCTACTGCCACGGCTCACACCCATCTTGAAAAACAGGCATGAAAAAGTACAGGAGAACTGTATTGATCTGGTGGGGCGTATTGCTGATAGGTATGTTGCCTTGAAATGTCATTCATTTTTATTTTTTAATTTTCAACTTAATTCTTATTGATGTTTTTAAAGGTACAATAATGGGGAAGGGATTGGGGGTACAAAAGATACTTAATACCTTCCATATAGTTTTGTGTCATGACTGAAAAACCCACACTTTCCTGTTTTCTTTCAGAGGAGCAGAATATGTCTCTGCAAGGGAGTGGATGAGGATTTGTTTTGAGTTGCTGGAGTTGCTGAAGGCTCATAAGAAAGCCATTAGAAGAGCCACTGTAAACACATTTGGCTATATTGCAAAAGCTATTGGGTAAGTAATTTCTTTGTTTCTTGAGTTTTCTTGTCAGCTGCTTTTCAGCGCAAAGGTGGGTGATACAATTGTATTTCAAATCTGAGCATTCTTGTAGCTCAATAATAAAGGAGGCGGTATGATACACTTTTTTTTAATTTTTTTAAAAAAAAATTTTATTGGACCAACAACCATTGAACCCTGAGAAGTTTGAAAGCTTGTAACATTAACTACTTGTTGCCCCAATAAAACATATATGACCTACTCACGCCCTCCTTTGTTATTTTACTACATGGAAGAAAGGACCAACATGGCTACCCACCCTTCTATGCCTTCTTGAAACTCAGGCTTTCCGTTTAATTTCAGAAGCTGCCGTATTAAATGTATGTAACCCAGATTTACTTCTAGGCCCCAGACTGACACCTGGTGCTCAGGTGGGGACCTGAGTCCTTTTATTGCTATCGATATGACACACGCGGTTTACGGTGGGAAATTAGTACACAGTGCGTGGGGTTCAACTGATTATATATAATCGCTATCTAATCTCAAGACCCTCGTGATCCTCAGCAAATGATCACTACACGGCATACGGCATGCATATATTATAACACTCGACAAGAACGCTGCGCAGGCGTGGCCCACCCAATCCTGGGTATATTGGCCTTTTGTGATGGTGCCGGCTGTCACGTGAGACGCAGCACTTTTAACACATTTATACCCGGGGATCATATGATTGAGCAAAGCAAGGAAATAAAATAAATTGTAATTTATTTCACGAATGGACATACACACAATGTTACACAATTACATTCAAAATACACTTACTGGGACGGGGCCAAATGAAATAAAATGTTCCCAAAACGAAATCTTGAAAAACAGAGTCCCTGGGAGCAATTTCCCAGGAGCAGGAGTTGCTCGCAAAATGGCTTGAAACGGTCCGCGGTCAGCAGCGCTACCTGCCACTGCTGTGTACTCCGGAGCTGCTTCTTTTGTTCTGCCACCACTGTAATGGCACTTGGAATCCTTGTATCTTACGAAATCTTAGATGTTTCTTACGAAGCTTGATGAAATCTTAGGTGAATCTTTCATGAATCTTGTAGCAAGAAAATAACCAGGGTTGGCGCTTAAGAGGAGATAGTGCCACAAGGAAATAATCCAAATTAAAACAGTGAAATAGTGACACCCTCTGGTAACCAGGGCGCACTACAAGAAAATAACCCAAAAAAGTGCAATAAACCATATAATAAATCTAAAATGAATAAACAAAGGATACCCACTCAACCTAGACAAGATGGGAAAGTCTTCGTTTCCCCTGGGACGTAGTGGGTAGAGGTGACAAGGGAGTGGGACACCATGCACATGTAAAAGAGAGATCACAAAAATAGTACAGTACTGTACAGCACAAAAATGATAATCCTATGAAATTCTGCAAAGGTTATACTCACAAGCAGACAGTGAGTAAAGGCATTTCACACACAAAGTGTACATGAACAGTAGTCCCACGTAGAGGGGCGTCTGGGGACCAGGATGGGATGGATAGGGTGCACTACAGCAGAGGACAAGAACACAGCATAGTGCAAACTGTGCAACAATTTAATGAATTAAAAAACACTTCATAAGTGCTCACTTACAATGTATAAGAAGTTATTAGGCAATAAGGAATCAGAGGTACAGGCATATGATGATCTCCCCGCCCCTTCCTCTCCAGGAATCGCGATTAGGTTTGGAATGGAGACGCTCCGCCACAGGTGCTCCTAATTGCGGCCGCAAGAAGCAACGAACAGCTCAGCGTCTCTCCTCCACGTGTCTTGGTATCTGCCTCGATTCGACGCGTTTCGCTAGAGAACTAGCTTCGTCAGGAATCTGGCACCCTATCCTACACTTGCTCTTAAATACAGTCAGTTAGCTCTTCATTGGTGGTGTATAATGGTCTCTGGTGATGTGGGATTAATGCGCTGCATCTGTGACCACAGTCACCTGGGATACATCTTTTAGAACTGATTCTTGACGGGCTGCACTGATTCTTATAGAGTTTAAATCCCTATCTCTAACTAGTGCAGCCAATCTCTCTGTGGGAATAAGTTTTCCCACCTATCCTAGAGTTGCCAATACTTTAGAAACCTGGCAGAGGGGGCTTCTTATTCTGCTAGGAGCATGTGCTAACTTGGTACCGTTGCTCCTTGGCATATGAGACCCATTCCCTCTCTCCGGCAATGCTAAGTCTGGGCTAGCCACCATTTGCTAAATTGCCAGGACTTCCCACTAGGATGGGGGTACTTGAAGATCCCCTCTCCAAAAATACCTTGGGACATGGAGCCCTTTCAATTCCGGGCTTTTACACACATCAAGGCACCAAGCCAGCGGGATGTCTTAGAAGTCCTGAACTGCACATTCTTATCTACTTTAGTGAGTCACTAGACGCATACCAAGTGGGGGCTACAATAAATGAGTAATTCTCGGTCCCTGGTGGTCTGAAAAAGGCCAAATGTGCCTAACATGTTTGATACACTATTTGAGGGGGATTTTCATTCATCAATTTTTATACAAACTTATAAAAATTACACTGTGTGATTTTCATGTTTCTCCTTGAACTACACGCGCAGCAAGTTTCAGCGCGCTGGGAGCTTCCTAGCAGAAGGTAGCACACAGCCGCCTTTATTTCTCAAGCGCTGAGTTTAAAAACATTTTTTCTTTCGCCACCTTATACCTAGTGGGAGATACACTGAACCCCTTTACTGAGTTATGGGGGTTTGGGCATATACCGGGGGACCCTGGAATGTGATTTCCCCCTGCCCGGTCTTACTGTTCTGGTTTGTGCTGAAGCAGGAAGATCTGGCAATGAGTGCAAACTGCTTCCTAGGGAGGATTTTGTCTGGTGGTCTGTCGTCTTGTCCCCAGGAATCTTTTAAGATTCCTGAGTACATGTTTTGGGGTAACCAGCAAGTCTGGCCCCCTTCTACCCAAACACACCCTGACAACACTTTACGGTAAAATCATGCCTGAAACTCACGCCCTGCAAATCTCTGCTGGTTGGCACTCCTGGAACAGTAAAACAAACACATCTTTATTGAAAGAGTGCACATGCCATAACTGGGTTGCAGAGCTGACACTTCAAACCCCCAATTTGGCTCAGGGGCACCCAGCCGGGCATAATACCTTTTATTGGCCTGGGTACCCCTTCACCGGCACACCATGGGAGCTCTTAGTGCACTAAAGTGTTAGACCTATGCTTCAGTACCACTTTAACTGCAGCCGTTGAGGGTCCCCTCCTACGGCGATTGACACGCCGTGTGCTTTTCGGCGCGGATCTGCTGGGCCTTGCCGCAGCAGGTACTGCTGCTCTCCAGTGGATCTCCAATTTCTCTCAGCGGGACTCAGACTGGCCCTGGGTCACACCTGAACGAGCCAGAAGGCATTCAGGCTCATGCAGCTCCTATCATCTTTCATGGCTGCCCCCGCTAAAGACACCTCTCCCTCTTAGTCCAACCTCTTCCATAGCCTTCGTCATTGGCTGCTATTATGTCCATAACCAGTCACATATCCATAGCACACTGGAGAGGAACCTGGCAGGGGTGGATAATGAATGTCTTGTTTGCATCACACAGGGTTACAGATACATTTGTAACAATGTAACTGGATTTTTTAGACTCGTAATTATATGTAAAGCAAATTGCAGGCTAGTTTCTTTTAAAAACCCTTTCAAGTGAAGTGGTTTCGGCAAAGGACCACATTCTGAATTAATTTCTATTAAAACATTGTGGTGTCAACCCATTATATTTTACATTCCTTGGAAGAGCCCTATAGTGGGAAAAAAACAGACCAAATCAAGTGATATCATAGATAGAAGGGAAACCAGAAATGTTTGTCCAATCCCAGGGTTTTGTGTTTTTCTGACATTGGATGCTATTTGACGCAGGTTAGTGGTTTTTATGTATTTCTTGTAGGAAATAACTTAGATTTGGAAAGAAATTAAAAATGAGGGGACAAATCAAATGTAGTATTTCTAGAGTGTTTGAAATGTGGTTTCATTCATGTATTACTGTGAATACAGGCTACCATACAGAGCACACATGTATTTAGTCTTGTATTTAAATTACGCAAACATTAGTTGTAGTTCAGATACATTTTATAGCATATGTAGGACACCGTTTTCCTTTAGATTTCCTTTAGTTCTCATTTAAAAATGCAAACATGCAGTCATTGTTCTACAGAACATAAAGCAAAACCTATTCCTATTTGTAGGAATATGTCAGGCAGAAAGTTTGATGCAAAGAAGGTAGCAAAACTTCACCCTTGGGTCAAAATTCAGAGAGAGATTACCATGAGGACGATAGGCGAAAGAGTGGCTCCCCTAATCACATAGACTCAGACATGTCTGACCAAGACACCATTGAGGTTGAAGCAAGTCATAGGCTACGGCCCCAGTTTTCCCTGCTGCACGCGCGTGCATGGTGGCGCGTGCAGAAACTACAGCTGCGTGCGGCAGTCTGTAGGGGAGCTCCTCTAAGAGAGCACGGGGGCATGGCCATGACTGGGTATATCTTCCCTGCCATTGGCTGTGTGCCAACCACGTAACCATTGCACAGAAAGACAAAATTAATGTCTTCCCTGCTAGCGTACGCGTCAGTGCTTTGCGCGCCCACACACACCGACACTGGGGCCTGCCCCATAGAGGGCTGTGCTGTGTAGCACGCGCTGCCGTGACTACTGGGACTCTGCCATAGACAGTGGTGCTGAAGCATTCAATGATAATGTAGCAAACAGTAGTGAGGAAGAAGAAAGCTGCATAGATTGTGCTCTAGCTCCTCTACAAAGTGGGCAAAGAATGTTATTATTTTGCTCATTCCAGAGTGTACAGGAGTTGCTGGCCCAATTGCTGTAGATAACTTAGAAACTCCACTAGACTTTCATGTGCTTGTTGGGTAGCTAGCTGTTTGAGCACTTGAACTTTCAGACATCTGTACGCCACACAGACAGGCTAACCATTTCAGCCTGTTGATGAAGGTGTTCATCACAATCAATGTTCTGATGGGGGTTAAAACGGCTCCTTGATGTGCCTTTGGTCCTCCCATGCAGATCTTAGATGCCACTGCATTTCAACTCTCATGGGAGTGAATAGATTCAGCTGGCTTCTTGCAAATTTACACCTTAAAGACAATGCAATCATGCCCAAGAGAAATGACCCAAGCCTTGATAAGCTTTTGAAAATTCGACCTCATTGACAAACTTAGGCCTCGGGCATGACCCGTGCTGAGGCGCGCTGCTGCTCGGCACTGAGCCCCTGCAGCCGCAGTGAGAGTGGCTTTAGCAGGGGCTCGCGCACGCTTGCGGAAGCGTGTGTCTCACCGAGTCTTCAGATTTGGCGCTCGCCGGAGCGCAGGGCCAGTGACGTGAGCGGTTCGCCCAATGAGGGCGAACCAGCTCCGTGACGTCACTGGCCCGCCCCGACACGCCCACGGACGGCGCGCTGTGTAAGGCCAGGGAAAGCACCACTTTCCCTGAGCCTCAGCGCGCCTGCGCACTGTTTTAGGCACTATGTCCCAGACCTTGGAAGTAATTTCCAAAAGCAATTGTCCCCGACAAATTAAAAGGCTATATAAAAGTAAAAAGGGGAAAATTGTGAAGTTCAAAAGAAAGTCTTAGTTCAAATAATACCTGCCCATGAAGCCAGTGAAGAGGTTACAAAATCTGAATGAGCTGACATGAACAGCTTTCTATATGTATGATTTTCAAGGTTTACACTGGGAAGACCAGAGGGAACACTGAGCGAGACGGGTAGGAATGTGGAGAAGTCACTGCTCCCAGCTGGATGGAAAGGCCTACCAAACAAGGCATTTGATAACGATTTCAGATCATTGCCCTTACTAGAAGAAATGAAAGCCAAAGAGCAGAAGGCATCTGCCAACTTTGAAGTCAGAGAGATAGAGCTAAGATTCTAATTTTGCTATTTAATGTAACAGCATGGGCTATGTGGGAGATTGAATGGTAAACTGGGGTGTGTTAGTTTGCTTATCCTTCTAAGTTCTATTTCTGTTTCACAAGTGGGAAGAAAGGATAGACAGGACGGTTATCTAGCTTCCCTATCTTAAAATGATAAAGGATTACTGCAAATCTATGGGCTGTCGACAGCGCTGATATGAAGTTCTATTACATTGATCGGAAGAATAAGTGGGGACAGACTAATGTGGCATTTTGTGGATGTCACCATTGTCATCTCACATCTTGTTGAAGGGACACCAAGACCAACTAAATGAAGCTGAAAGCCTTTCACTGCTCAATTGTTACAGGATTCGTGGGAACATATGCTGGGAGAATAAGCGCCGGTGATCGAGCCACAGTACCAGTTGGATGTGCTCTGAATGTAAAGTGGGGTTGGGGTTGGGCTTGAGCAAATTCAAGAAATGATTCCTTATCAGAAATAGAGGATTTGCTAGACCGATGCCAAGGGACTTTGTGTCTCACTGGTTTCAGGGTGAAACCACATAAACTTGGACCTCTTTCCCTCTCTCCCCCCCTCCCCCTGCCCAATTTAATATTGTTACACTTTTTAACATGGAATGTTGTAATTTTTCCATTATAGTTGAATTATTACACAAATGATTCTGTGCCTCAGGGTTACAGGTGATTTTTTTTTTCCCTTTTCCTCTCAAGACCTATGAATAGAGGGTGCTTGAAGTGGCAGTGGTCTGTCTGTCAGAGAGCCAATCAAGTTAGACATAAGGGGGGGGGGGGGTGGGGGAGATTGCTCCGATTTGGGACCTTTTTTAAAAACTGTCAAACTGATTCTTAGAGGGAATGTCCCATTACATAGAATTGTCGTTTTCAGAGTGCTAAATATAATCTGTGCTAATGAAGTATCTTTGTGAATAGATGTCGTTTTTGGTCCTAGAGAAAACCAGATTCTTTTTTGGGAAGTGATACCATTTTTTTTTTTTTAATTCATGTGTTCCCCATGGCTCCCTTTTTTATACGTCACATATCCAAACTCTGTCTATAAAGAACTCCTGAAGTTGGTATGATACATGTGTACCTTGCTACTTTAAAACGTAAACTCTATTTATAATCTCCACCCAGTTTCTCAAATGTTTTGTCGGCAGAAATGATAGCCTGTTAATAACACATTTACTTTTAAGTTGTTTTGATTGTTCCTCCTTCCTATAACTGTTCCACTGCTTGTTTTTTCTTTTTCTTTTGCAGACCACATGATGTGCTTGCTACACTTCTTAATAATCTGAAAGTACAGGAAAGACAAAACAGAGTATGCACTACAGTAGCAATTGCTATTGTAGCTGAAACCTGCTCCCCATTTACAGTTTTACCAGCCCTTATGAATGAGTACAGGGTACCAGAACTCAACGTGCAAAATGGTGTTTTAAAATCCCTCTCCTTCCTTTTTGAGTACATTGGAGAAATGGGAAAAGATTATATTTATGCTGTAACACCACTGCTTGAAGATGCTTTGATGGACAGGTATTTGTTAAATTTGGCAATGTTAAGTGTTTCTCGCACACATTCAGCAAGATTTTAATTTGTCTTTTAAATGCACAAGCTGATTAACCTGCATATTTATTTATTCTGCAGAGATCTTGTACACCGACAAACAGCGAGTGCAGTTGTTCAGCATATGTCGCTTGGAGTATATGGGTTTGGCTGTGAAGATTCTTTGAATCACCTATTAAACTATGTCTGGCCCAATGTGTTTGAGACTTCCCCTCATGTAATCCAAGCCGTTATGGGAGCTCTGGAGGGCCTAAGGGTTGCTATTGGACCATGCAGAATGTTGCAGTATTGCTTACAGGTATATCTTCATGTTATTACTTGATCTTACTCTTTCTTTTGAGAGCTGTTACAAATTGCACAGAATCATTTAGTTTGCATTATGCTCTATGTATAGTAAGTGATTGTTATTTTACAGAAGTTAATATAATTGTCTGTCTAGTTTAGTTTAATATTTCAATTTAATCCGAGTGCAAACTAAAATGTATGAAAACCTGCAGTCTGGGCTTAACACATGTAACTTGCAGATTAGAGCACTGACTGACCACTTTGCAGAGAGATTTGTCAGCAGCCACTGTCCTTCCACATATCCCCATTTTTGAGCCCTGTTTAAATGTGAAACATCTGTGACTATCAACTAGAATGAACACTTAAATTAGAGGGAAGGTTAAAAATAAAAGTACTTTTGAATATACAGTAGACAAATTAAGCTTTAATCTTTCAGTATTGGCACTAATTTTCCCCCCATAGTTAAAACTGTGTGTACCTGTGCAGTAAAAAAATGTGATGCCTCATGTAGAATAAAAATGGATGATCACAATAGATTTTATTCAATCAGTACAGTACAACGTTTCGACCCTCTGCAAGGTCTTTCTCAAGTGACTGGTATATCCATACCCTAACAAGTCCAGAATATATAGTCCCATACACAGGTGAATTACTTGAAAAAATCACAGCCGGTTATCCCCCGTGTATCAGCCTCCATCAGCTGTCCTCTTCCACATTCAACCGAATGCACACGCATACAGGGCCTCACTCCGTTCCGGATGGCGTCATCTGTCCTTGGTCCCGATTTTGGTCCGTAGTTATCGCGATATCTCCTCATCTGCGACATCATCGTTGGTGGGGGAAAGTGGTTCTGGCATCTCATCACCACAGCAAAAAACAGAGAAAATACTGTGGGCTACTATCTAACCCAGAATTTAGAATATAAATATAGTGCAGTGACTAAACCACATAAATAAGTGACCAAGAAATAAATCACAATAACCGCAGTGAGGGTGTATATATGAAGAAAATTATATCACATAACCGTGTATTTGTAGAGGCGTCTGCTGCTATAAACACAGGGGGTGGCTCAGCACCCCCCACACTCTAAGAAATGGAAACAAAAGAAACAGCGCACAACGCCAAATAGTGAAGCAAGTAATGCTATGTATTAGTAATTACAGGGTAATAAATCTGCGTACATCAAAACAGTGGAATAGGTGCATTTAGTGTGTTTCACACAAGTTACCACTCAGCAACTGTTGTCAGAAGAGTCTGCAGCTTGCTTCTCTCAGCGGGGGCGCTACGTTGGTTCAGGAGCAGGATTAATGTCCAAAACCCCTCATCCAGCAGTACATCGCTCCCAAGGGGATTTCCCTTTACAGCAACCACGCTCCGTTGCAGGTATTGGTGCTTGGTGGGACCGCTCGCGCTTCCAAGCCGTCTGGTGCAGCTCGTGTAACTCAGCGAGCAGATCCACTGTACGGGGGTAAGACCTCAGCTCTGCAAGGGTACACTCGGCGTGCCACGTTGTCGTTCCGTCACGGGATACTGCGTGATGACGTCACAGTCTCCGCAGCAGCGAGGGAACCGGCAGGGAGGCAGTCAAAGTCTCTCATATGCCCTGAAGAAGTAGTTTATTCTACGAAACATGTTGGGTGATTTTTATCTAGTGCCTTAATATTGCCATTGCCTCCATTGGCTTCACCCTGCTAGTGTTACTCCCAGTGGTAATTTTGGGCATATGAGAGACTTTGAGAGACTTTGACTGCCTCCCTGCCGGTTCCCTCGCTGCTGCGGAGACTGTGACATCATCACGCAGTATCCCGTGACGGAGCGACAACGTGGCACGCCGAGTGTACCCTTGCAGAGCTGAGGTCTTACCCCCGTACAGTGGATCTGCTCGCTGAGTTACACGAGCTGCACCAGACGGCTTGGAAGTGCGAGCGGTCCCACCAAGCACCAATACCTGCAACGGAGCCTGGTTGCTGTAAAGGGAAATCCCCCTTGGGAGCGATGTACTGCTGGATGAGGGGTTTTGGACATTAATCCTGCTCCTGAACCAACGTAGCGCCCCCGCTGAGAGAAGCAAGCTGCAGACTCTTCTGACAACAGTTGCTGAGTGGTAACTTGTGTGAAACACACTAAATGCACCTATTCCACTGTTTTGATGTACGCAGATTTATTACCCTGTAATTACTAATACATAGCATTACTTGCTTCACTATTTGGCGTTGTGCGCTGTTTCTTTTGTTTTCATCACCACAGCACCTTCAATCCAACTTGGCGCAGTGACTTCCGCATAGCCGGGCGTCCTCCCAACTTCAAAGAGAAGATCTTGGAGGAGGGATAGTGCCGAGTATATGGGTATGATCGTCATGAGGAGAGAGATGGCGTCAGCGTGAGAATGCAGTTAACCCTAATAAGTGCTACAAAACACCATAAGTGAACAGCTAACAAGGTTAAAAAAATGGAAGGCTTGTTTGTTTTATTCAGAATGGTCACATACTATAGAGGGGTATGATGCATACTAACTTCATAGGTCAAATGAGTAAGAGTGAGGAAGAGATCAGCTGAATGGTCTGTGGCTGAAACCGTATACATATCCCATTCTGCTTTGCTTTTAAAAAAAAAAAAAAAAAAAAAGTTTAGGGACAGGAATCATTTGAGGCCCCTCGGGAACACTATCTAGTGTGAACATCCAAAATGCTTCTCTGCAGGAAAGCTGTATCTTTTTCTGAACCCGAAAAAGCTTTTTGCACTTGGTCAATTCCTATTAACTTCAGTGATACAACAGTGTGTTTAAACTCAGTGCTGTGTGAGATCAAAGCAGTCTCCTCTTTTTTTATTCATTTTATTATTTATCTTGCTTCTGTGTTCGATAAATCTGGTTTTTAACATCCTATTAGTTTTCCCATTGTATGCTAGCTCACACGGGCATTTTATAGTGTATACGACATTGGTAGTGGTACAGGTAATCCTGTTCTTGATCTTACATTTCTGACCACTCCTAGGGAGACTAAACTCATCACCTGTGTTAAGACTACACACAGAGCAGCCAAAACATTTATAACATCCAGGCTTGGGATTACTGAGAAAATGTGATATAATGCTTTTTATCATTAGCTGAGATGAGAATGTCCCTCATGTTTTGTCCTCTTTGGAATGCAAATCTTGGCTGTTTCTTGCATATGGTACCCAGTGACTCCCCCATCTGTAGTAACCTCCAGTGCTTGCAAATTCTATTTTTAATAACCTACTGACGATAGTGTATTTACTCACAATATTGATCCTCTGTGTTATCCCTATGTTGTACTCTTTCTGGCTCTATCAAAGGCCTTATTAATGATGGAAAATGTATGTCCACGTGTAAGGAATCTTGTTTTTGTCATTCAAAGTTTCCTCCAATTTCTCTGGCCTTTCAACTATCCTTGATGCCCTTATTCATTGCGAAAAGGGTAACATCTCTTTTAGTGGTTCCGGGTTGAACCTTGATGCATGTAGTGTGGAATGCCTATTGGTGGGTTTACAATAGAGATCAGTGTGTAAATTATGCCCATCATAGGAGACAAGAACATCATAGAAGAAAGTTTGTGTATCACTCCAATTTTTAGTGAAGTGAACTGGTGTAGGGAACTGTTCAAGGTAGGTAAAGAATTCAATTAGTTCATCTGTGCCTACCTAGATGAGGAACAAATCGTCAATGTACCGACAGAAGATCATTTTGTGATAATATATGGAGTTATAGATGTATTTATCTTCAAAATCCAGCATATAGCGGTTCACATAAGAGGGCGCCACGTTGCTGCCCATGGCGGTCCTTGTAGTTTGTAAGTAAAAATTATTTTCATATCTGAAGTAATTAGTGTGTAAAATAAAATGTAGCAGTAATAGAAAGTCACCAGGTGGTTGTGTGGTATGTTTCTCTTCTAGAAACCTTCTGACTACATCAATACCTTCAGCGTGAGGAATAATTGTGTACAGACTGGTGACGTCCATGGTCACCAGAAGAAATTTCTTGTCTTGTAACAACAAGGATCTGATTTTATCCAAGAAGTCAAATGTATCCCTGATATAGGATCGGCCCTCTAGAACTATAGGTTGCAGGAACTGATCAACAAAAATCGCTAGGGGCTGATTGATTGATTGGAATTGGTAGCCGAAATTATATAGGTCTGCCACGGGGGTTATGGAGACTCTTGTGCACTTTAGGTAGTAAATATAACACTGGGAGTCTAGGATTACTCAGTCTCTTCATGGTTACAATCTGATGGAACTATACTTCTCTCTGAAAGTTATTAAAACTTTAAAGATATTACAAGGTATACGTTCTATACTGATGTTTCTTTTTTAACAAATGTGACCACGTTTATGTAATATACATTTTTCCAAAGGTGCATCATTCTATACACTAACTATGTGACGATATGTTCATTTTAAAAGTAAATACCTTGATATTCTCTCTTCACAGGGTCTCTTCCATCCTGCCAGGAAAGTCAGAGATGTGTACTGGAAAATATACAACTCCATTTATATTGGCTCACAAGATGCTCTCATAGCACATTATCCTCGCATATACAATGATGAAAAGAACACATACATTCGTTATGAACTAGACTACGTATTATAAAGTTACGATCAGCCTCTTGTGTTTTTTTTTTTTTTTTAACAACTGTTCTATATTTTCTTGGAATTTGATGTAAAATTATTGCTCTACGTTAGCGCCGGTCACCTAGAAAAATGCAAGTTTTGCAGCATGCATTTTTAGAATAAGCCTGTTTTTGATGTAAACCTGTTAAAGCTAGACGTGGCCAAGAAAGCGGATTTCATAATCTGCACAGATTACAATTTGTGATCCATTTTATGATTCTAGTGTCATTCCTACTGTTTAAAAGGGATGTTTATTTGGGAAATAAACATTTATGTACAAAATGTTTGTGCAAACTTCCATTTCTTCAGAATAAACATTGATGTAACACCACAATATCAATGTTACATGTTATCTTCAGGTGCCGTGTATGGGTATTGCTCTATGGTAAAGAAAATTTAGATGTTCTTGATGCAGTATTATCATTTTTGTAAAGCGCGGTACAATGGGGGTACAGAGTTCTTCTGTATGTTACATAAACTGTATGATGAGGACAAACCAGCGCAAACCAAGAATTAGGGCTCTGCTTGTGAGAGCTTACAATTGAGAGGGAATAAGGGGCAATGTTGGAGCAAAAGGTGTGCGACAGTATCTTACCTTGGCGTGCTACTTGAGGGGGCGGGCTTGCTTCCCCCTTCCTGCCGATAATCGAGCGTTTCGCTGGGCTGGGAGGCTTTGCGAGAACCCCCCTCTTGCTGATAGGAGCTGCCAAGGGTGAGCGGGACCGCCTGGCTTGAGCCCTGATCTGCGCTGCTGTGAAGCTAAGACATCGGGAGAAAGTAAGAGCAGTCATTTTGATTCAGCACTGCTGAAGTGCCACCGGATTGCGCGGGCGAGCTCCTGCCCCTTTGCTGACCGAATCCTCCATCAGGTATGGGGGGGGGACCTGGTGACGCTTCCCCGGTCGGGGTGGACTGCTGCTTGCGAGCGGAGACCCAAGGTGTCCCAACACACTTAAGATGGCTGCCATTGGCCTGTGAGTCAGGGCAGCACATACGTACAAATCGGCCACAAACTGAGAAGGGAGAAGTAAAGAGCTGATAGCCCCCTTATCCCCATACTTCTAGCTCCATATAAATTACTAAAGAGCTCTGGGGGCACCTACTGGAGCAGCTAGATGCGGGAGGGTGACGCTGGCGAAGGGTGGTCTGTATATCCTGGAGGTGAGGCCTGTGGGAATCGAGGTGAGATTAGTCCGAGACCCTGACTAAAATAGACGGTCAACACTGATGACAAATTAAGTCTGCAATTGAGTGACTCACAAGGGAGTATGTATGTCACGGGAGACAAGGCAATTACACCTTTTACCGGGATCATATCCCTGAGCAAAGCCAAGAAGAAAAACAAACTGCGATTTATTCCTTTGAAATAGACATACACATAATGGATTACAATTATGCAGACGAAAACACACTGGGGGTCTGGGGGAAAAAATAGTTTCCTAGCCCTTTTACAGACCTTAAAACAAAGTTTGCCGTTAACCAGTTCTTGTTCCGAAATGTCCTGGAACTCAAATCGGCATGTTGTTCTTCATGCTACCGTTGGATAAGCTCCGGAGCGTTGAAATAGGTTGACCGTAAGTCCCAAACCGCCTGGAACTCAAATCGGCATGTAATTCCAGCCGCGACCGCTACGTTCGATTTGTAGAACTTGGCCGCAAAAAGTCGGGATTTAGAAAATATTTCAGCTCAAAATCCTTGAAGCCGGCTCGCTGCTATTTCTCACAGAGCATCTTTTGGTGATTTCGAATTTGCCGCTGCCGTCTTGGCTCTTAGAATCTCCTGAGCTGATTGGCTGCTAGGTTTCTTATAGGATTTCAGTCCCATTCACAGAATACCTCAACCAATCAGCGATTTGCCGGTACCCTGAAGCTGGGCGAGCATGGATTTCAATTCTGCAAAGGGGCATGCGCCAACCTGGCACCTGCCACTTAGCATATGGAACCCCGTGCTGGGCCAGGCTCCTCAGTCTGAGGCCCAGCAAATGTTCGTCGGATAGCCCTTATTTATGCCAGGATTTGGGTACTCGAGCATAATTCCGGTACCCCGCCCCCCCAACACCTTGGCATCTCTGAGACTTTCAAGTATGGGACCCGAGCAGACTCTGTGGCACAAAGCCTGGTGGCAATCTGGTCTCTCAGAACCAGGGACTTGGAAATTCCCCAGCTCATATACAGTGCATAAAACATATATCTCTTTATACACCATGTTAATAAAAATATGACAACATTCTTCTAAGTCCCTCGTCCTCTAGGATCTACTGAAAAGATATGCACGTTCATTTTCAGAGTTCCTAGACCTTCCTTGTGACGGTGAGGGTGTACCCAGGCCAATAATAAAGGTATTATGCCCGGCTGGGTGCCCCTGAGCCATATTGGGGAATTGTAGAGTGCCAGCTCTGCAACCCAATGATGGCAGAAACACTGTAATTGTAATGAAAATGTATGTGTCTTACTATTCCAGGAGTGTCAAGCAGCGAAGATTTCCCTGCTTCAGACCAGACCAGAATAGTAAGACTGGGCAGGGGAATGAATTGCGTGAATTGCGTTCAAAGGTCCCCCGGTATATGCCCGAAACCCCAGAACCCAGATTGGGGTTCAAAACATCTCCCACCAGATATAAGGTAGCGAGAGTAATATCATTTCTAAGTTAAAGTGTATAAGGTAGCAGTGTTTTGCCTGTTAAAGTGAAAAGAGAAAATGTTTTTAAAACTCAGCGCTTGGCAGCATAGAATGTGGCTTTTAGCTAACTTTTGCTAGGAAGCTCCTAGAGCGCTGAAAGTTGCTGTGAGCATCGTTCAGGTAAAAACATGGAAAATCACATAGCGCAATTTTTATAAGTTTATATAAAAATTGATGAATGAAAGTCCCCCTATTTTAATTGTTCCAACATGTTGGGCACATTGGGGCTTGCATTCAAAACACCAGAGACAGAGAAAACACTTTATTTATGATCATTGTCATTTAGAAATGCATGGCAGGAAATTCCTGCAAATGAGCGGAGCATATCCAGCCCCGGACTTCTAAGACATCCCGCTGGCTTGCTGCCACGATGTCTGGAGTTGAAAGGCTCCAACTTACTAAGGTGGGGAGGGGTAGCCCAAGTACCCCTATCTTAGTGTAAAGTCTGGGCAGATCGGCAAATGGCCGCCAAGACTGAGTGTCGCCAGGTAAGGAGGTTGGGACTCATATGCTAAGCGGCAAAGGTGCGCGGTTCGCGTATGCCCTTAGCAGAATGAGAAGCCATCTCTGCCAGGCTTGTAAGGTATTGGCAACTCCGGAATAGGTGGTGAAAATTATTCCCACGGAGTGATTGACTGCACAGGTTAGGTATAGGAGTTTTAAACCTATAAAAATCCGTGCAGCCCAACGGAAATCAGATTCATCTAGGCTTCATTTTAAACATCGTAACAGGATTCAAGAGTTCGTAAGAACTGAGGTTCCAAGTACCAATACCACAGTGGCAGAACGAACGAAGCAGCTCCGGCGGAGTACACAGAGGTGGCACCTTGCACTGCTGACTGAGGACTGTTTCCAGCTCTGTTTGCGTACAACTCCCCCTCCTGGGAAATTGTCCCTAAAGACATTGTTTTGCAAGATTTCGTTTTGGGAACAAGATATTTTGTTTGCCCCCGTCCCAGTAAGTGTATTTTCAATGTAATTGTGTAAAATAATGTGTCATTTTGTGGAAATAAAATAAATTGTATTTTATCTCTTCGCCTTGCTCAATCAAAGGATCCGAGTATAAATGTGTTAAAAGTGCTGTCTCCCGTAACAATGGGATAAGCATCAGACACCGTTCCCGCATTGAGCTGTCGGTAGTCCACACAGAATCGGGTGGTTCCGTCCTTAGGCACTAGGACTTCCGGACAAGCCCAAGGGCTCTGGGACGGTACAATTACCCCTAGGGCCAGCAACTCCTCTACATCCCTCTCTATACTGCCCTTCACCTCTGCTGATACCCAATAGGCATGCTTAAGCAGAGGTTTCAGCTCACCGGTGAGCACTGGGTGATCGGTGTTCTGCCCGGCTTGTCCGTGAACAGAACACTATATACTGCTCTAGCATAGCCCTCACCTGTACCTTCTGCTGTGCGCTGAGCTGGGATCCTGTCACGGGAGACCAGGTCTCTTAACACATTTATACCGGGATCATATGATTGAGAAAAGCAAGGAGATAAAATAAATTGGAATTTATTTTACGAATGGACATACACACAATGTTTCACAATTACAATCAAAATACACTTACAGGGACGGAGGCAAACAAAATAATTGATTTCCAGAACGAAATGTGGAAAAATAAAGCCTTTAGGATCAATTTCCCTGGAGCGGGAGTAACTCGCAAAACGCCTTGGAACTGTCCTCGGTGCAAGTTGCCACCACTGTGTTCTCCGACAGAGCTGCTTCCTTCGTTCTGCCACCACGGTAATGGCACTTAGAATCGTTGTATCTTACGAAATTTTATGAAGCTTGATGAATCTTAAGATGTAGAACACACACATAACTGACCATAGAGGGTCACTAAAGCCCCTGTTAAATGCACCCTTGATACAGATGGATATATATTAACTAGAAGTAGTAATAAAGTACCTGTTACCACAAAATCCTAATGGGAACAGACCACAAAAAGACCCCACAGTACCACTAAACACAAAACTGAAAAACAAAAATGTTTATTAACTGTAAAAACCACCGAAAAATGTGACAAAATATATACAGTGTCATTTAAAAGTCCCCAAATACGAGGAGAGGTAGTGGAGAGGGATACTGGTGATAGCCACTAAAGCAATGTGGCATCATGGGTACATTAACCCCCAGAACAAAACCTCACGTGGTCAGTGCAATCAGCCACACTCAAGCATAAATATCCACACTACAATTCGCAAAACAGGAGAGCACACAAGTTGAAAAATGCATTAGCACCATGCTGCAGAAGATGTAAATAATGAACATATCAAACACTTGGTATGAGTACCTAGTTAGGAAGCCCCTACTATATACAGTAAATTGACAGATAAATATATACATACATTATTTATTCAGAGTTGGAAATATTGGACTGTATAGTAGAAGGTTTATATGCTGGGGTAGCTGGTAGTAACACTAGCTATAATTAGTACTTGCTAATGTTTATATATAGTGAGCAGGGTACACAAATGAAACCCAAAATGCCTAAAATAACTAGTAATGAGTAGGCAGGTATAGTGACACCTGATGTACATATGTCATATTATACCAGTGATAGCGTAACTGCAGCAGCTAAACTAAGTGAGGCACAAATGAGCCTGTGTACCAATGTATAACAAGGCTCTAAGGAATCGCACTGTTTGGGCCTACAAGGAGCAGGGTAACTCGAAACCGTTCAGGAGGGGATGGGGTTGACGCAAGTAATCAATCTCTCCAGTAAAACACTTAATGATGCATATCTCACTGTCCTTTCCAAGGGTTTGACTTTCTGTCCAACTAATAACATTAATATCTTTGAGAGTATTAAGGATTTAAATCTTTTCTCAAGAAAGTTGTCCCTACATAAGTTTTTTAAGAGAAGGCAGCTAGCACAGAGTATCAACACCCCCTTGGAAGACTTTGAACCGAGGGATCATGCCCTATTGGACGTGATGCAGAGTCTCTTTGATGAGAGCATTAGACCACCAGGCGAGGGCCCCTTTACCTCACTACGTAACAAATCCAAATTCACTCCTTCACTCGACACCTGTAATAATGTTGATGTTTTCACGCCGCTTGTGACGTGACCTTAAACACCTATCCCAAATAGGAGAAGGAAAGAAAGCCAGGTACAATCTTAACTATGAGTATAAAGCACTCAAAGATTTGGAAACAGATGATTCGATCATAATTAAGCCCTCAGATAAAGGGGGCAACACTGTTCTTTTGGATACCACCATGTATGCGACCGAATGTTTGCGACTTCTTGCGGATAAGAATTGTTATACAATTCTAGAGTGATCCCACTAAACAGTTTCTGTCTGAATTGTCATTAATATTAAAAACAGGCCTTGATAGTAGTCATCACTAAAGGCGAATTAGAATTTATTTACATCAAGAATCCGACAGTGGCGACTTTTTCTACCAACTTCCAAAAGTCCACAAAGGTAAATATCCTCCCCCGGGAAGACCTATTGTCTCGGGAGTGGATAACCTTACATCTCATGCCAGTATGTATCTGGATTCCTTCCGTCGCCCTTTTGTGGGCTCATTGCCATCCTATTTGAAAGATACCAAGGCAGCTGTCACGTTTAGAAGGGATCACTCTGGACGCCAATACCTTAATGGTAGGGATAGATGTCGAAAGTCTGTATACCAGCATCCCTCATGATTTTGGTATTAAGGCTGTGGCTCACTTTCTTCAAGCAAGGGATCTACACGCTCGCAACCACAATGACTTTGTCCTCCTACTGTTGAAGTTTGTTTTAACAAAAAACTTTATTTGATAAAAAAAATTACCATCAAATCCAAGGCACTGCCATGGGCACCATGTGCACTCCCACCTATGCTAATTTATATCTAGGCTGGTGGGAGGAGGCCGTGGTGTTCGTGGAAGGCAACGTCCTGTACACGGACCATATCGATCTTTGGATTCGATACATTGACGATGTGCTCATGCTCTGGTCAGGCACAGAAGAACTTTTGAGAAGTTTTATTCATACACTTAATACTAATAAGTATAACCTCAAAATTACATGAGGTCAATCTACAACAAATTAACTTTCTTGATTTGACAATCATTAAGCAAAATGATGGCAAACTTACGACAACCATTTATCATAAACCACCTTCTACAGACAGTCTGCTTATGGCAGACAGCCATCATCCTGCTTATATGATCAACAGTATTACTACCGGGCAATTTCTGCAATTGAAGCGAAATTGTTCGGAAATCAATGAATTCAGGACACAAGCCAAGGACATGACAAATCGCTTTATTGAAAGGGGGTATAAGAAAAAAGTGATCAAACAGGCCTACCATCGAGCCCTACATACCCCTAGATCTTCACTCCTCACTGATCACCCACATACGAACAAGACCGAATCTGACACCATTCGGTATATTGGCACATACAGTAATCAGTGGGGTGTTACGCCATATCCTAGGGAAGCATTGGCATTTACTCCTTGAAGATTCGGGTTTGTCTCAGGTTCTAAGATCCACTCCCACGATGGTATGTCATCGCTCAAAGAGCCGTAGGGATAGACTGGTTCACAGCCATTTCAAGACTAAGGTAGGAAGGACTTGGCTAGGGCCCAAGCCCCGAGGTACATTTACACATGGCCGCTGTAAGGCTTGCCCTTTCATTAGGGTGAGCAAAGAATTCACTGACTCCGAGGCTCAGGCCACCTATCAGATTAAGTTTCCTCAACTGTCCGACCACAGGCGTGGTATATCTCATCATGTGTCGCTGTGGTAAGCAGTATGTTGGAGACCCATAGGGCATTCAAAATACGCATACTTGAACACCTAGGGTCTGTTCGCAATTTACATGATACGCCTGTCACCAGACTTCTGAATAGTATGCACAAAGGAGATCTGTACACTTTATCCTTTGTAGGTATTGCACATATTCCCTGGGGCCCTCGCAAGGGCAACTGGGACCGGAAATTACTAGTGCAAATGTAAATGGATCCATACTCTCAACACCCAATGGCCTCAATGAGGGATTCATGTGTTCCTCTTTTCTCTAGTTCTGCATGGTTTGGTTCTGCCCCATGTATATCTTTGCATACCTGTTGATTTTTCCATCACATTTTGCTTGGTATGTCTTTATGGGTAAGTGGGATCCAGGTATACAGTACAGTCCGTTATATATTTCATTTCTAGCAGGACCCGTTTTGACTTTTTTTTTTAAGGCGGATCCGTCAGTGTAGTACATTCCTACACTATTGGCTTCTCTGTTATATGTATTGTCACGCTGTCAGCATACCTAGCAACATTGTTTCATTCATATGCTGTCACACGGACTTACTAACAGTATGTTCGTATGCGAATAGTATTGCCAATCTCTCCTACATTGTGTTCTTATGCATTTGTACTAATTTCTGCTATACTACAGCACTTGGCTATTGGTAAGCCTTTCTCTATTAGCATTACAGGATCTACCCCCCCTACCCTCCCGCAAGCACTTGCGCCACGATTGGCTGCGAGTTGACCACCTTCCTTTACCTTACCGGTATTTAAGAACTCACTTACCACTCACAGGACTCCTCCCCGTGAAGGAAACGGTCGTCGGGGTTCAGTGACGTTAGTCCACTGACGGTCACGGTGTGGAAACGGAGTGTTTACATACAGGAGTCCCTGCCAGCATACCGCTTTTTCATGCGGTCAGGTCGTATGCCTTGATATACATTGGTACACAGGCTCATTTGTGCCTCACTTTGTTTAGCTGCTGCAGTTACGCTATCACTGTTTTGCGAATTGTAGTGTAGATATTTATCCTTGATGGCTGATTGCACCGATAACATGAGGTTTTATTCTGGAGGGGTTAATGTACCCATGACACCACATTGCTTTAAACTACACATCATTACATTGTAGTTCGTATACTTTTGTCATCGGACTGAGGTTTACACGCCCAACTGTCTAGTGTGTACTCATCCTATACTTTGTTTGAGTGTTCTTATTCTAACAGGGGACCCTTCATTCACATGCATCTTTTCAGAGCTGTAGCAATGGATCTTTCCACCCCCATCCCCTATTAGTACTCTTTGATATCACAACATCTATGTCCCAACAGTTGGTCTGCACAATTGAATCAAGATGTTAAACTCGCTTTACTTAAAATTCAAAAAGGATATATCACCCCAGGAGTCAGAATAGATTTGTTTACTGCCCTAATGGTAATGGAACACAGGAAAATTATTATAAAAATAAAATAAAAAAACACTGGTGCAAGACTCCACATAAAGTTTACAGAAATGTAGGTTTATATAATAATAATAAAAAATAAGAGGGTCTTAAAGGACCTTTGTAACCCTGAAAGCATACACTCCTTTTAACCACGGGTTAGCCATTAAAATCATCACTCCTATCATACTTTAAAAATAATGTGCATTAATTATAATACAACCTTCGTGGGGACTACCTTAAACGTATTATAAAAGCACAAGAGAAGTGTGAGAAGCACCACTTTAAAATGTTCTAACAAGACCCCCCACATAAAAAAACCAAGACTAAAAAGGAAAGTTATCGTAATTACACATCAAAATTGGGATCTTAATGTTGGCTCAATCAACAAAATTTGCAAACCGTCAAATGAAACAAGACGAGAGAAGAAAAAAAAAGTCTCAAAACTACATCAATTGCTATATGATTATAAAGGCATTAGCCACTTGCATAACTGGAAAACGTTTAATGCATATAGAAGACTATCCACATAATTAAAAACAAGAACCATTGTGGAACATAAAAGAACAAGACTGTTCTTGAGCTATGTACTGTAGTTAGTTTGCATAAACAAACAGCTAATATTACAGAATTTTTTAGGCCCATGTATATGGCTGTTTGGATCTATTTAGATCCCTTTGCCATAGCAATACGAGTCATACGTCTCGCTAAACACAAATACAGGCATACCCCGCATTAACGTACGCTATGGGACTGGAGCATGTATGTAAAGTGAAAATGTACTTAAAGTGAAGCACTACCTTTTGCCCACTTTTTATGCATGTACTGTTCTGCAATTGTCATATACGTGCATAACTGATGTAAATAACGCATGTGTAACAGGATCTATAGTCTCCCCGCTTGTGCACAGCTTCGGTACAGGTAGGGAGCCAGTATTGCTGTTCAGGACGTGCTGACAGGCGCATGCGTGAGCTGCTGTTTGCCTATTGAGCGAAATGTACTTACTCGCGAGTGTACTTAAAGTGAGTGTCCTTAAAGCGGGGTATGCCTGTACACAATTTTGAGCCTTAATGTTGTCAATTCTTCCAGCTTGAAATTTAAAATTTGGCATTTTAATTTGTACAGTAGTCATGAACTTTTGAAGTGAAACTTCTTTAGCAGCACCTACCACATGAAAATTGCCTTGGTGACTTAAGTACAGTGCAGGAAATGACATCACTACTGGAAGAAGAGACTATGTTGCCAGCACCCACCAGTCACAGGGACACACGGCTCCCCCAAGATCTTCTTTGACAGGGGGGGAGGGGTGAGGTGCAATCCGGGCACTATGTCCCTGCAGCAGCACCGGGAAGAGGTGGGGGAAAAGAGCGAGTGCTCAGCGCATCATGTCCGCATCAGAGACGGTGGTTGAGGGAAAAAAAAAAAAAAAAAAAAAGAGTGCTCGGTGCGTCTTGTCCAAGCCACAGCAGCACCTAATGGGGAGGGTGGAGACCGCTCAGCATGCAGTGTCCCCGCCACCGCAGAAGTTGGTGAGGAGCACGGAGTCCTCTGAGGCAGGGGAGCACTCTGTGTCCCCTTTGCTTGAGGGTGGGGGAGCGGGGGTAGGGTAAAGAGCGCTGAGAGAACCTGAATGACACTGACACGAGGAAATCAGTTACAATAATTATAGAAGAGGAAATGGCTAAAACACGCATTCTAAAATCAAACTTTTTTCGTTTGGCACTGAAACTGTGTTTTTATTTTTAATGAAAAACATCAAATACTATTTCTGTGACAAAACACAAAGAAGTTTCACTTAAAATGGCCGTGCTCAGCCCCCACACACTTTATCTAGACTCCTTTATCCAGGCCATGTGATTTTCTATCATTTGGATAGTTTATAAGAGCTGCCAAACAACCCCACTTGTGTGCAATTCACATTTTTCCTGTTTTCATACTTAATAGGAATGTTCGAAGTGCATGACGTGACATTGACACCATTCTATAGATTATGCACTGATCAGTTCAACAGTCCAAGGAGGGAGAGAGGACAAAAAAAAACAAAAACACAAACTAAAAAAAACACACCGAACCACACAACCCATATCCTTCCCTTTTTAATCAGGGGGGGTACACTAGGAAATAAAAGTGGTTTGGTTAACCACAGACCAGTTTGCTTTATTACTGGGACATGCTTAATCTAATAACATTTCTATGGGGAAATTTGCCGAGGTCTGTTCCGTCACTAATGGCCATTATTTGTATAGCAGTTAACCTGCATCTGGTGCAAACCCCGCAGCTGACCTAAATGAAGCACACGCTCACATAAAGCTCATATGTCTTTGTATTGCTCGAGTACCATTACTATAAAACCGCAATTCCGCTCCCAACTGCTCTAATTTAGCAGGCAGTCATGTGACGCCGAAAAGTCTTTGCAGTAAGACCAGTTCTGTTCCATTTCATTCTAAACTTTCTTAAAAAGGGTGCTACTTAAATGTTTTTCCCCTTTTCTTCACACAAACAACATCTGTCCTGTGATAGAGATTAATGTATTTTTCACATTATAGAATTTTTTTTTTTTTAACGTTTTAGACTAACATGTACTGTTAGCGGTTAATACAAGTCTAGGTTTGACCGTAACTGCTTTGATGGTAATACTGAATGTATAGCAATAGTAAGCTTTAATAAAACGTTACTTGTACTAATTTAATCAAATGCCAAACATTGGTACAGGCACCTACATTTAAAGGAATGTACAAAAGGTTTTCCAAAAATACAAAATAAATTATATGAAGGCATGGATGATGACATCAGTAAACAATTACATAATCTCAACTGACTTCCGTTAACTTTTTTACAACCATGTTTCAATGACTTGGTCTTTTCTTTAAGTCTTCTCTGCAGAACACATTGGTGTTCATGATCATGATCGTACTATGGCAGTATCACAGTTCTATGTTCTTATGTCATTTAGAACATTCCACCTCCCATGCCACCCATGCCCCCCATCCCTCCCATGCCCCCCATCCCTCCGCCATCTTTCTCTTCCTTTGGAATTTCTGTTACAACAGCTTCTGCTGTGGTTAGGAGAGAAGCTACACCTGCAGCATCCATTAAAGCAGTCCTTACAACCTACAACAAAATAAGAAAAGAAAAAAAAAGTTACATGTATTTAAAGAAGCACCCCATCTGTGTTTTTACACCGCTATTTAAAACTTGGGATCCCCAGAGAAAACAGTACTTCATCATTAGCAACGGAAAGATACCAGGAGGAATGCTCTTAGCAAATGTAACCACAATGTAAAATAGAACATTTACTAGGTACAGTTAAAACATATCACTGTATAACCAGGACATTAAAAAAAATAATAATGGTGAGTTAAGGGGTATTGAATGCTTAAAAGCGGTGAAAAATAGCTTCAGAGTAATTGATAAAAGCCAAATCTAATATAAAGCCTGAATGTCCTGAAGCATATCCACAGGAGTATAAGCTGTAGATAAATGAATGCTAGCTTTACACACCAAGGGCAGTATAGACTAGGATATTAAATCCAAGTGTGCCTATAGTGACACCAACTACTTATAATATTAACAGAGAAAGTATCACAGCCACTGGAATAGATACAAATACCGGCACCCCAAGCCAGGGCCTGTAACTCGGGAAGCATGGGGTCCCTGGGGCTGAAATTAATACGGTTCAGCTCTGTAGACACCCTGCTTCAATCCTATGTATTTTAAATAAAGGTTGCTTCATTCCCTTAGCGGCTAGCCATTAAGGTAATGAAGGGGTTAAACTGAAGTACCTGGTTTGTTGGGGGTAGTTGCGCCACCAGGAGAGAAAAACGTCATGACCTTAGCGGTTACTACTGCTACAGTAATGACGGGGTTAACCTCTCCCACTACCCACCTGAGGCCTAACCACCCACCCCAGGGCAACTACCTCCATCCCCCAATAAACATTAAAATACAAAAAAAAACCTGAACCAATACACCTATTGGTTGCCAATGTGGCTACCCATGTCCTCAATGGGAACACAAATAACCAATGGTAATCAAGGGGCACACTCCTCCATATAGTAATGGTCAAAGTCCTTTAATCACTTTATTACCTTAGTGGCTAGGCGTTTTTTTTTTTTTTTTAAGTGACATAATTTGGAAGCAGGGGGTCTCAGGAGCTGAACTGCATTAATTTCAGCCCCTGGGACCCCTTGCTTCCCCGAGATACAGGCCCCAGTATCTCCCTTTCACGTGACCAGGACATTTAAATGCCGTAACTCAGGAAAGGGGTACCCGGGGCTGAAATTAATGCGGTTCAACGCCGGAGATCCCAGCTTCAATAAACGTTAATATAAAAAAGGAGAGGGAGGGGGGGTGACAGACAGACAGAGACACACAGACTCTCTCTCCTCAGTATGCATCTCTTACAGACTGATACAGTCCGGTATGATTCACACAGCGGGATTCCCATTCAGAAGGAGGGACCCTGCTGTGTTAATCCTGATGGGCAATTCCCCCCTGCCAAGCACTGTGCCACGACTTTTGGTCTGCTGTTCACCAGCACGTGCTGATAGGAGAGGCTACATCTGTACATGTCATATAAACCATATCAGCCTGCATACAAGGTAGCAACAATGCAGGACTTAAAAAGAACCAGCTATATTAGCCAAGACACAGAGAGCGGTGTTAGAGGGAGAGTCATAGGTAAAAATAAGAAAATGCCATGCTGATCAAATGAATACCAACAAGCACAGCCTACACGGAGCTCTAACCCGACTTGGATATTCCTCTTGCTAGTCCCTATAGATATACAAGGCTCCCACCCATAGAACCTAGTGTAGATTCAGCAAATTGGTATGAAAGCTTAATGCTAGGAGGGCATGCATTAAAACAGCTTGCCGATTGTTTAAGACTCCATGTTAAGGTTGATAAACTAAACTGGTTACCTTTGTGGGGTCAATTATTCCTTTTTCTACCATATTTACAAATTCTCCAAGCATTGCATCATATCCAATTTCAACAGGGCTCTGCAGGATTTTCTCCACAATCAATGATCCCTCAACACCTGCATTCTTAGCGATGGTCATTGCTGGAATCTTCAGTGTCCGCCTTATGATTTCAATGCCTATAAGAACAAGTTGGATACTTTATTGGCATAAAAAACAAAAAGAAAACAAAGTCTTTTATTGGGGGTTGCAATAGTACCGAAATAAAATTTTATTTTATATATACATATGTTCACTCTGAAGTACACCACTATCTGACCACTTAAGATGCACATTCATGTAAACAAAAGAAATTTAAGGCGTTAATGTGTGGCATCTACAAGAAATTGTGTGTCTTAAAGTATTAAAATCAAAGGTGTACATTGAAACAACTAAACTTGTGAGGAGAGTGGCTCACTAGTGGAGTTCTGCAGCCGGGGTGAAAAGGGGTTCTAACCCCCTAGGAAGGGATGCAATAGATCAGGGGTCTGCAACGTCTCAAGGAAGAGCCGTTTTATAAAAAATTTATTTCTTTAACTATTCCATGAGCCGCAACACATGCATGAATATTACACCCCCACAAACACACACACAGTATATACCTTGTGTGTACAGTATAAGCATAAACATACAACAAAATATGTGGGGGAATAAAATGTATCACAATATTAAGTCCCTTTAGTTTTTTTTTCATCGTTTCAGTGCAAAAAAAACCTGTGTCCTGTACAAATATACAATACAGACATACACCCCAAAAAACACCTACACGGTCCCCCCGAAACACAGTTACACACTCCCACCCTCCCCAAATACACACTATATATATATATATATATATATATATATATATATATATATATATATATATATATATATATATATATATATATATATATATATATATATATATATATATATATATATATATATATCATATATATACACTGGGCCTCCCACCCTCCCTGTCTTGCCAGTGGCTGCGGGAGGGGCTGGTCGGGCCTCTTGTTGCCGCTGGGCTCCCCAGCTGCTTGCCCGTCTCTCTCCTGTACTGTCCCATGCCGGGCGCTGTAACATTGGCTCACGCCGGAAGATGCGACACTCATTTCCGGCGTAGGACAATAGGCAGCAGCTGGGGGTCAGCAAACTGCAGGGGGACGCAAGTAGGAGTAGAAAGAGCCGTATGCGGCTCCCGAGCCACATGTTGCCTACCCCTGCAATAGATAGAAAAACCCTGGCCGATGAACCAAAGTATTCTGACAACGATATTAGTATTACAAGCAAATTAGTTAGACTGAGGTTCCCGAGGACAAAGCATATGAAATCTTAAATTTGCATAGAAAATATTTTAATTAAAATAGAATATATATTCTATTATAAAATTGTATCAAATTATCTAACAATTGTTTACACCTGAACCTTGATTAGGTGAATAAGATATCTTGTGTGCAACTTAAGTCCAGAAAAACTCAGTAAGATGCTAGAACTGAAGAAAAAAAAGCCATCAGAATACCTCTCAAAATGCATACATTGCAAGTTCCAATATTTCAATCAATGAAATCCTTGTAGATAGAATTAGTACTTCGACCTAGTAGGTAGTAAAGAAGAGTCTAAAAGTGAAAAGAGGATTAATAACCTCCATTAGCACTGAGGTGGTTAGATCATTGTAATATGAGCCTCCTTGATTGAAGGCAACACTAATAAAATAGAATATTGCACCCTTTAGGACAGGACTATTTAATCTGGTAAAGCCTGATTGACGCAGTGAGAAAAAAATACCAGATTAACAAAAATATAACAAACCGGTATCAAGTGCAACAGTAAATTGAAATAATGTGCACTAAAATATGGGAGTTAATGTTAAAAAATCCAAATGGGGGTATGCCAAGCAGAGCACCCCGCCTGATGCCCACTGGGAGGCAAACTCTGAAACTGTCTCAGTGGACTCGGTGTACGTGTACTCTGCCCGGATACGGGAGTGCACCAGCGCCCGGAACATGGCCACGATGTTTGTTGGGACCTCCCTCTCCAAACACGGCTTCCTGGTCTTAGGCTTTGGTCCTTCTGCGGCCGGCACGCACGGTCGCGGGCCACCAGCTCCTTACCACCCACCAGGTCTGGATGTCCCCGCTGGCTCCTTCCGGCGTGGCTGACTGCGTGCTGTGACGCGTCAGCCAGCCGGAACTACAAGGAGCTTGTGATTTCGGCGAGTGCCACGTCATGTGACACGCAGGAACCAATCACGGATTGGATTCCAGCAGCCATTCCGATTTCCCCCCCCTGCTCCGAACCCACTCCCCTCTCCCCCTGTTCCGATTTCCCATGTGTGAGTGCCTTTGTGTGTTTGTGTCTGTGAGGGGGCAGTCTGCAGTCCTGCGTGATGGTCCTGGAAATTTGTTCCTTTCAATGAATATATACAACTAATGCAAAAAATATATATCCAATTACACTCGCGAGTATGGGCATATTTACAATAGCACCATTCCGTGTCCGTATGCTCGCTTCGCAAGTACGGACACTTATTCAGCCCTACCGATCTCCGTAGTTGAGACGCGCCGATTCCCCTCACCCAATTGGAAGGTGGCAGCTCGCACATGGTCCTGTGAGTAGGACACAGGCACGTCCTTTACAGCAAAACTGGCTCCCTAACTCT
Source organism: Ascaphus truei (assembly GCF_040206685.1). NCBI lineage: Eukaryota > Metazoa > Chordata > Amphibia > Anura > Ascaphidae > Ascaphus > Ascaphus truei. The sequence continues at coordinate 45,802,653 of NC_134489.1, read as the reverse complement.
ACCAAAGTGAAAAAGGGAGTGCTTCACTAAAAGTACATTTTCACTTTACATACATGCTCTGGACCCATTGCGTTATATGTGACCGATATGTGATCGGAACGTTCCTATTGGACAGCAGGCTCTGGCTGACTAATAGGAACGCTCCTGCTCCAGTCACATGGTTCCCCGGCAACAGCTGTGTGCTGTATTCCTGCTGCTCCCGCCGGCAGAACACCGATATCTGCTGCTGCCACCAGATGTTGCAGCGGTCCTCACCCACAGCAGCGATCTCATCACCCTGCAGGTAAGTGCCGTCCGGGTATCCAATACCCTGCCGGGCACAATGGTTTGTTTTGCCTGGGTAGCAGTTACCCGGTTTTCGGAAAATGTAGGACCCGGTACAACACTAGTTACAGGAATATTTTAATTTAAAAAAAAAAAAAAAAAAAAAAGTGCTGGACAAAGGAAATCATATGCCTAAGGAAGCCTTAACAGGTGAAACGCGTAGGGCGAGGAGCCTGTACCTTGCAATCACTAGTAGAAATTACCTGTACGATTTTTCACATTTGTCGCCAAAAAAAAGGCGATCACGGAGACACCAACCTTTTCGCTGCTGTAAGGTTTCGGGAGTAACTCCGCCTTCAGCGCACTCCCCGCCCTACCTCCTTCACACGCAGGGCTCCTTCCAAGGGAACATCATCCGCAGGCCGCACAGCACGCAATCGGTGACGTCACCAGGTAATGCGGGGGAAGGCCCCGCCTCCGGATTTCACCGCGCACGCGACACGCCCAAGCTCCGTGGCAACAGAGCTTATCAGCTCCAGCACATTCACCTGTCTCCTGGACCTAGCCCAATCACTGCTTCCACTGAGGCCGAGCCTCCGCTCCGCAGGATTGGACAGTCCTGCCTATATATGCTCAGCTATGCCTGGCACTTTGGCTGAGCATAGATTCATGTTCCCTTGTGCTCACCGGTTCTTTGCCTACAGTCTTGCCGAGCCTTGCTCGGTGTACCGACCCGGCCGTGCTCTTGGACACCGCACCTCTGTAATACCTCTGACCCTCCGCATCTCTCTAACCCTGACCTCGGCACGGACTACTCTCCATTCTCCAACCCCAACTACGGCTAATAGTACGTTCAACGATCCGGACCTCTCCTACTTTGACCTTGGCAAGTATAACGACGACTCTTACCTCTCTAACCCGGCTACCTCGACCAATCTACACTCCAGACATGCCCCCGTTGCGTTTATACCCATTCCCACCTCAGTCCTGGGGTCCCGCCTTGTTTGTGGTGAGCACAGCGTTACAGCCGCAGAGAGGGAGTCCGAGCAGCGGAGGCGGGACATGGCTACAAGATTGTCCTGCTGGAGTCAACGATCCGGAGAAGCGCTACTACAGTACCAGGCGGTCGCGACAATCAGAGGAAGCTGCCGTCCATGTAGCAGATCCCTAGGATAAAGCTGTGGTCTACCGGAGAAACATCCATATGCAACAGGCGCCTGGCAGCGGAAGCAGCCCAGGCTATGAGCAACAAGTACACCCAGGACACGGTGATACTACTTTCTAAAAACAACTCAAAGATTTGGGTGACCTAAGCAGAGGTGACAAACCTCTTCTGGAGAAGCCATCACCTATAGAACTCACCAAAAAGGTAAAATCACCCTTTTTCTTGCACGAATAACCTAAAAGGTGTCATATGCAATGTTATAATGGATGTTCCCTTCAATCAAGGAGGATCATATTACTACAATGATCTAACCACATCAGTGCTAATAGAGATTATTAACCCTCTTCACTTTTAGACTGTTTACTACCTACTAGGTTGAAGTACTAATTCTACATACAATGATTTCATCTATAAAATATTGGAGCTTTCAATATATGCATTTTGAGAAAATTCTCTGGACACTTTTTTCCAGTTCTAGCATCTTATTGATTTTTTTCTGGACTTTAGCTGCACATAGGATATCATATTCCTATTCAACTGTCCTTCATGTAGATTAAGTTTTAATCAATCAAGGTTCAGGTGTACACAATTGTGTTAGATCATTTGATACAATATATATTATATTACAATTTTATTTTGTATTTTAATAGAGAAAATATTTTCTATGCAAATGTAAGATTTCATATGTTTTGTCCTCAGGAACCTCGGTCTACTCAATTTGTTAGTAATACTAATGTGAAAGAATTGACAGGAGGGCTATAGAGAAGACAAAGGGTCTGGGGTTACTGATCTTTCATCTTGTCTCCTCTATTGTGTATGTGTATGTCTGATAAGTGTTTATTGGTCATTCTGTGTACAGGATGGAATGTGTGATTGGGCAAGGTTTGCTCTGGGATTATCCCAGGTAAATCATGTACTCCCTAGGAATTTGGGAGAAACAAGTATTATGGGATGGTTGCAATGTGGAGCTTGTGGATTGGGTGAAGGGATAATATATGCACATAAGATGAGGGTTATATGTAATGTATAAATACTGAGACTGGGATGACCCCACCTCAGATCACACTGAAACCGTTGTTGATGTGTCATCTCCTTGTGCACTCGTAAAGATTCCTTGATACTCACCGAACCTGCCTGCAGTTCTCGGTACCCCGGGGGTACCCCAGAAAAGGCTGCAACAACACTAACTTTTGTCAGAATACTTTGGTTGATGCGCCAGGGTTTTTCCATCTATTACATTCATCTAGACAAGGGGTGCGGGTGAGGGGGTTGGATTGCTGGGAAGGGGAGGCGGCCGGTTGCAGAGGCCCTGCACGCTTCCCCACGGCATTTAAATTAAATGCCAGGGATTGCGTGAGGCCCCTGCAACACTTCCTTTACCGGGATTCAGCCGGCTGTGACGCATCGCCATGGCAACGCGGCATCATTAAAGTGACACACATCAAATGAAGCTGCCCGTGACACGACATGAGCCCGCAGCGTCATTTGGCGCGGATACCAGGCGGGGGAAAATGTTGTGCTCCCCTGATCTAGACGTTACTCTGTGTGCAGTTTCTCATTATGTGAAAAGATAAGACTGTCTCAATGGCAGACACGGCGTGTAACTATGGGATGAAGAAGTGGCCCAGGGAGTAAAGGCAGACAAACTCATTATCAAGCAGATTCTATGAGAGTTTGGGAATACTCTTGAAGAGGTAGCGCCCACTCCTAATGAACATTGCGGCTTTTTACCTATGAATTGACGGAATGTTATTAAAATACCCCTTTTAATCCATTTTTAGGTATTTTTGTGCAATCTTAGTGCTTTTGTTTTTTTATTGTAACCATTTACAAGCAGGGTAGACTGGTTCAAATTCCAGTGTCAGCTCCCTGTGACCTTGGGCAAGTCACAATCTCCCTGTGACCTTGGGCAAGTCACAATCTCCCTGTGACCTTGGGCAAGTCACAATCTCCCTGTGACCTTGGGCAAGTCACAATCTCCCTGTGACCGTGGGCACCACAAGATATATAGTAAGTTCTATGGGGCAGGGATTAGTGCCTGTACAAGAGGGAGGAGGGGGGGAAAATAAATAAATACATTTCCATATACATAGATTTGAGAACATACCAATTTTTTGGTCTTCGTTGGCTGGGATAAGAGTGTCTAGTGCTGGGATACAACGGAGCAAGGCACAACCACCTCCAAGAACGATTCCTTCTTCTACAGCAGCACGCGTTGCATTTAATGCATCAGATACTCTGTCTTTCTTCTCATTTACTTCAACATCACTAGTTCCACCAACCTATTAAAATGTTTACCACTTTAAATATTGAGCACATTTTTGATGCTTAATTGTACTTAAGTCATTTGTAAAAGTAAATCTTCCATAATTTAAAGCCAATTCACGTAAGCAAATATTTGTATAAGTCTATGTTACCACATACAAAGAAAACTATAAAAGTCTGATAAATCATACATATAAACAAAATTGCCTTTCCATTCTTTATTCGTAATCCTAATTTAAAACTAGTTTTTCAGAAGTAATTACCCCCCTACCAATGTCACATTTTGTTGAATTACAAATGGTGTTTTTTCAAACAAACAATTTTTATTCTAAGCTACAAAGCTGTGGTGGTTAAACTGAACATTTTATATGAGAAGTTTGTTAGGGATCATCTATGGACTGCAATCTTCAAGTCTCACCATAAATGATGGACTGGATTCAGTCAGGACTTTGACTGGGCCACTCTATATCATTAATTCTCTTGTTCAACCACTCCAGTGTGGCTTTGTGCTTCAGGTTATTGTCTTACTGAAATGTGAATTTCCTTCCCAGTTCAGAGTCTTGGCTGACACACAGTTTTTGCTTGCCCGGCTGCTCAGTTTATGAGGGCAACATTTTAGTGTCTGTCTGGGTGGTATGATGCATCTTTCACTTCTTAATGATGGACTTCACTGTGCTGAGGGGGATAATCAGCGCCTTTGAAATATTATTGTATCTTTCTACTACTCTGTGCCTATTGTCCACTTTATCACTAACTTGTTTCGAAAGCTCCTTGGTCTTCATGGTTGCTTTGTTGGATCACTATGCAAGTTGCAGCTTGAAAATCTTTATATAACATGGGGGAAATGCTCTATAAATTAAACTACTTTGATTACACACAGGCTGAAACCATTTCAATAATTGTGTGACCTTTTGAACAATTCATTTGCACACCAAGCAGCAAAGGGGGTTCAAAACTTATGCCACACAGATTAATCTGTTTTTCTCTGCAAATCTGACTTTATATTGCACATGTACATTTTCTAACTATTACTTTACATGTAGAATCTAAAAAAAAACTACTCCAAAGTCCAATTTGAAAGTATCATGGAGTATGCTCAGGTGCCAACAAAAATGTGAAAGATTTTAAGGGGGTGGATACCTCTACAAACCACTGTACCGTTAATCATTACTTTGTGCTCAAGTGGTACAAACCACAGATGCGTATAGGACAAAATAAAAAATATATATTGAGGATTGTTTATTCGAGCGAGCGAGAAAAAGAAAGAAAACGAGGGGGGGGGGGATCTACAATTTCAAGTTCTCCCTCAAGTGGTTATTTACCTTTAGTACAGCAACACCATCAGAAAGCTTAGCAAGTCTCTCATTTAACTTCTCCTTCTCATATTCACTGCTTGTAGATTCCAACTGTTCCTGAATTTCATGGATACGTTTCTCAATCAGGGCTTTGTCACCCTTTCCTTTTAACACCATGGTGTCATCTTTAGTGACAATAATTTCTCCTACTTTACCAAAGTCATGGGGCTGAATATCTTCAATGTTCAAGCCGATTCCTTCCTCCCCAAATACCTGAAAAGTTCAGTATACCAGTTACAAAACAGCTTTACTTTCAGACACGTCAAATGATGAGATTTTCCCTAATTTGTGCAGTCTTTTTGAAATGAAACTTCTTTAGCGGCACCGACCACATGAAAATTTCCCTGGCAGTAAATTGCCTTGGAGACGGAAGTACAGTACAGGAAGTGACATCACTGCTGGCAGAAGATGCGTGTGCCTGTGCGCCTCTGTACGCGCCTCCGTGTCCCCCCATCCTCTCTTCCCATTCTGTGTGTCTCTACACATTGGTTATTGAAGGGTCATGTGACCCTGCTGACCACTGGGAAATCAAATTTCCATGTCTCTCCAAGCACTGAGCTTTAGAGAGCGTACTTGCACGAGTGTGTCCATACCTATTGGGAATCACTGAAGTGATTTCGCCAAGCGCGTACAGCGGCAGCATCACATTTTTGTGCAGTCTAGTAGTGTAGATAAATGTATGCTATTGTCTGATCATTTAAAAAAATAAAAATTCTGTACATTTAATATAGTGGTGTTTCTTCCCCCAATGGGGGTTTTTTTTTTTGGTTTAAAATTAATTGAGTGTGCGTCTTAGAATCTAATATAGTCTATTTCCATGTACACCACTCACACTTATTAGCTGAGTGGAAGCTGCTCTTTTACCAACTGCATCTTAGAATTGAGGAAATAGGAGCCCTTTTTAGCCCATCCAGCTTAGAGGATGAACTAGAACAGGGGTGTCAAACAGAAGGCCAGTGGGTGTTTTTGTTCAGCCCCCACAGCAGAGAGGGGGGAACATGTGGGGGAGAAGCAGATGAGGGGAGCACGAATCTAGCGTAGAACAGAACTGCTATGCATTTGCGTATTTTGAAAAATGTATGGCCCAAATAAAGTACAATGAAACCAAATTAAGACCGTCATATGAAGGGAGTTTGACCCCACTGGATAAGAATATACAATACTACTAGGAAAAACAAGCAACTGCAGTGAAAATAATTGATTTAAGTTTGTAGCCTAAAAGGGGTAGATTAGTGTTACAATGGTGAAAGGACGTGCCACAATTTTTAAAATGGTCTTCAGAGTCCAATATTTTAGAAACCTTAAGCAGAAACAAATGTAAAAGTATGATATACACTACATTTAATATGTATAACTAAATTATGCATTAGTGACACCAAAATTGCAGTCATCAGGTCTGCCTTCCAAAGTGATTTTTAAAATTAAACAAAAAGTCCTCTCAGCCCTATCACATGTTCTCAATTCCAGACCCCAACCCCACCTACATTCCACACAGACCCAGGTCTCCTCTCCTTCCCTCTCCCCCTGCTCCCTTCTAGCAGTACTTTAACAAGGTCCTATTTTCCCACTTACCGCTGCACCGGATGAAATGGCCAAATCCTTAAGCTGGTTCTTTCTGTTATCTCCAAAACCTGGAGCTTTTACAGCAACCACCTGAAGGCCAACTTTTAATCTGAGGAAACAGAATACAAACAGTCAAATTAATCTTTAATTATGTTGGTTTAGTCAAATGCTGGCTGTTGTAACTTATTTATAAATGACTTGGAAGAACAACACAACCTATACCTGTAATTTTATTTAAATTCTACCGCCGATGTTTTGGTTGTATGTATTTTACCCAAGTATGGATATAAACGTTTTTGCTGTTCTCCATGCGCTTTAAGGCCGCGTTTATACCCAATCCGACCAGGGGTGCAGCGCCAAATCTAATTAATGTATTGCACTGAGCGCGAACGAGGCCAAGCGCGCAAATTTCAAGCAGATCCAAGAAATTGATTTTCTGGAGCAACGGATGCGTCACTCGAGCGGTTCAGTCAATGAGGGCGAATCGCTCGTGTGACGTCAAGGCCACGCCTCCATAATCAATGCCCAAGTCATCCGTACTAAAACAGATTGGTATAAACAGCCCTATTAAACACAGCGGTGAAATTAGCACGCTGTTTACCTGTGACACTCAAACAAGTTCACGTACCAGGGCACTAATTGAGGGGGAGTTTTTTTTTTGTTTTACATTAAACTGTTATAGTATCAATAAATACCATGTACTTCTCACAACAAAAGCCTTTCTGTATAATTTTGCTTGCTCTAAAGGTATACCCGTTTTTCCGAAGATACTAATAATTTATAGTCTATTTACGGCAATTAGAAGTTGTGCTTGAGAGCAAGCACAAAATTGCTACGATGGGGCTTATTCTATATCCTTGAAGTGGCTGATATAAAACAAGCTCCTATCACTCCATCCCTCATTAACAGCTCATGTGCAAATAGGTTTATTCAAAGCAAGTAGATTGAAATGAATGGTTATGCTCACAATCAACTATTTTATATCGCTAATCTCTGGTGTGCTGTGTGCATTTCCCCCCCCCACCCCTCGTTTATTTGGAGTTATACCCTTAGGGGTTAACTCTTTAGGAGATTGTAGGGAGTTACTCCATGCACCTAGCAGCAAAGGGATTGGCCTCCAGAGCACGGATTCACGATTTATGCTCACAAATCACAGTGTACTTTCATAAAGCTACCCTACAGGGTACACTCCATACTGAGGACTGCAACTGCTTCTTAAATTGGGCAAATCCTACTTACCTGTTTAAAACCAGTGTGCTTAAAGCCTCCCCATCAACATCTTCAGCTATTATAACCAGGGGTTTGCGGTGAGTATTAGCAATTTCGAGAGCGGGTACAATAGACTGAACACTGGAAATCTTTTTTTCACTAAGTAGAAGATAAGCATCTTGGAATTCACATTTCTGACCTACAAAATAAAGAACCAAAGTTTGTGTCTAACAAATAGCTGTGGCGCAAGATCATATTTTGATCACAAGAATTCTCACCTTTAGCAGTGTTGATGAAGTATGGAGAAATATAACCTCTGTCAAATTTCATCCCTTCAATTATCTCCAACTCATCGTGAAGTGTTTTGCCATCCTGTAAAAACATTTAGAATTAGCCAATCCCGTTTCAAAAACAGCAGTTGGCGAATAGGGAGGTATAGAGACCTCCAAAGCAGAAGTGACATAAGGAAACGGACAACCCACGATCAATATTTTAATTGGCAACCAGTGTTTGCCTCAGTTTAGCCAACAGAAAGCAGCGATGTTTCTGGGAAAATACATTGTGGCCTTCTACTTCTATGCCACATTGGTGAATTTAACCATTTAAAAATATATATACTGTATTTTTACTATACTAAAGGCAGGGCTCCTCCAAAGGGGCCAGATTAGAAGACATTTAGAAATAGAATGGCTACAAACTTATTGTAATGTAATTCTAGATACATACAAGACCATACATGCTTGAAAAATTGAGACATTACCTTAACTCAGGGGTGGAATTTTCCTGGCCACCCAAAATTTGTTACTGACACCTGTATTGAGCAGCAGTGCTGGCTGATCTGTCACCAGGTGTCAAAGACAGATCGAGCTTGCTGTGAGTGACAGATCAGTCAGCACTGAGTCGCTTTGTGAGGAGTGCTGGGAAAGGGGGGAAAGGAAGTTTTAGAGCCCAAATTAAGCAGCGACAGGCAGAGGAGAAGGGAGAAGAAAGATCAGAACGGCTGTGCAAGAAGGATACTTCCTGGGATGCTGGTTAAAGAAAAATACCCGTTTCCACCTACTTATTGTGCCTACTCACTGATATTAATTGTGTGCTAATCTTCATTAAAGTGATCCCAAAACACGAGCGAACCAAAATTACCTTAACCGTAATAACACCATTACGTCCAACTTTTTTCATTGCGTCTGAAATTATTCTGCCAATTTCTTGATCTCCATTTGCCGATATGGTAGCGACCTGCGTAAAATATGGCACTTAGGAGTTTCCACCAAATGTCACAAACAATAATCTTGTGTAATTAAAGATTCATTTTGTCTAATGTCAGGCCTTTTTGCAGCATAGTACATTACAAAGCCTTTACTTATTTAGATGCACAATCCATCACTGGTTTAAATTCCAATAAGGAAAGGGAATTTCAACTAGTTATGGTTTCTGACAAAGCTGAAGGAACAATTAGCAGAAAGCAAACTAATGTCCTTAACATTTTAAAACTTTCTAAGTCTTTACATAATTATCTCAATATTTGGCCTGTGACCTGCTAAAAACACATTTGCAAAGACACACAAATAATTATACACTAGAATTGGGTCTAATACAATTACCCATTAAGACATTGCAGTATTTTATTTGTCAGCCATTGGAGACGCATACATTTTAGGGACAGCTAGTGACCTGCAGTTTAAGTAGCTTCAAAGAAGGCAGAGGTACCAATGTACAGCGAATCAGACCCTGTGTGCCTCTTCAAAACAAACATCAAAGAAGGATAATGTTAACATTCTTTCCCTTGCACAGAGTTTACTCTTCAGTTTGTATACATCATTTTTTGTGGGATACCGATATTGTTAAAATATTGACCAATTTCAATTGGATGGAAAATAATCTCGTCAGCATCAATGTGGTGTCCTGGGCACAGAGTCATGGTGACAATATATGGTTACATTAAATGAACAGAGGTTATACGGGTATCATGGGATTTTTAAGAACTCTGTTTGCAAAAACAGAAGCGCAGAATTGGGGTCAGGTTGATTCTGCACCATGGGCAATTGGTAAGCTTAGCCAGAAAGTGTAGTAGGTTAACGTTTCTTAATGTTCTAGTGAGCTTGATTTGAGTGGTTTGATTATCCCTACACATTACACAATTGCATGGTCACTGAAAATGTCAGATAGGATGATACCAGAGGATTAAAGTCTGCTGGTTGATGGATAGGAGATGAATGCTTCAACCAAAGTGTTAAGTTATACAGATGCTATCCTTTTGGACAGTTACTGCCTATTTGCAGGAACTGCAAAAAGGATTCAGAGTTTAGGATACAAGACGATAAATTATATGAGAAACTATTGTTAAAATTGATATGAAAGGCATTTGCGAGATCAAGTATCAGAGGGCACTACATATGACAACGGGATTTGATTTGTTTACCCTAAGAAATGAAGGCTACAAAATGAAGTACCTCAGGATAGTTAACCTTATTTTTTTTATTTCTCTCCTTTTTCGTGAGATTACATCTATAGCTCAAAGAAATTGGTATTCTGTGCAGTGATCAAAACAATTTTAAAACATCAACCAAGGGTAATGGTTTGGGAAAGCACCATCCATAAGGTATTTTTTTGTGGATCGTTGTCTGCCTTCAGCTAATCAGAAAACATGGTTAGATAAAGTCATGACTATTAGCTTCACAGACTAGACCACTTTTTTTGTGTATTTTTTACTGTAGAAGTAATGTCATGCACCTTATTTGCCCGTGTGGATATATCTATGCAAGCAAGACCATTCAGGAAATGAGTGATGGAACACATGCGCACAAAAAACTGGACTGCCCACATTGCAGAACATTTATCATCTTTTCAGAATAGTAATTTACAGTTTCTAAAGTTTATTCGTATCACCTAAGAGAGGAGATAGGGGAAAAAAATGCTACTTCAAATGGAGCCAAAAAAAAAGTGGTTACAGGAGAGGGGCTTTAATGGTCATGTTTTGACTGTGCTCCTTTAATGATGGTAGTGCAAGTTTAGGGTGTGGGTTTATTACTTTAATTTACTCCCCCTTATGACTTGAGCATGACTGACTGCGTAGTGTCAACTGCACTCATTTCTTACTCGTCAGCTCTGACAAAGTTTGGTTTGAACGCGAAACAACCGCTGCCTTTTCTACCAGATCACTGCACTAACTCCTAAAATGTGACGTAATATGCACTATTTTTCCCCCCCAATAATTTTGTGGCACATGGAGGTTTGTAAGATATTTATTTTTGTGTGAATTTGTCTGGTTTTTTTTTATGAATAAAATGATACATTTCTAATGACTGGTGGATCCATCTTTTTTACTTTCCTTTGTAAAATATACTATGGATTATTTGATGGCTGATGCACGAAAGAGAAAAAACACCAGAATATGTGAATATGAACTATATGAGGTCATTATGCCCCAAATCAACTGCTGTTTTTTTTGCAAATGTGTGAATCTCCACTTAACTATACAATATGCCAGCTGCTCCAAGGGTAGTGTGAACTTACCATTACTATAAAGAATAATTTCAACAAAATCTCCATTCCTTTTATAAATACGGTTTGGGATGAAAAGTTATCTTGCAAGTTTTTGGTACCAAGCCTGATATTTGTCATGTTAAACATAGCTCTTTGTCAATGCCCCTTCTCCACCTTTTTAATGTAGTATGTCTGAACTGGATAAAGTATTCATGATATGCTTGTATATAATTCACAAGTGCCCATCTACATGTTCATGTGAAATCAAAATAAAGCTCTTTGGAGGGAGGGAGAGAGGAGATTACAAATTACTCTTTACGGATGACAAACTGCCAAGTACTGGGAAAATTACTACCTTGCGCGATCGCAGGCCCTATGGCCGGCCCCATAGATCTATGGCATTTTGTTCACGTCGAACTATGGACGCGGCCTCAAGAGTCACATATGAAGTGTCTGGAGTTAATATTGGAGGTGACGACAAGAACTAGACTGCACTTAAACAACCCTGAAACTGTGCGAATGTGACTTTCTAAATGCTGAGACAAATTTGTACACACATCTAAAGACACAATTTCTAAGTTGCTACACTGCCCTCCCAGGCCTGATTTATACACCTCGTTCAATTCCTACTCTTATCCTCCAATATCTGGGCACTCTCTACCTCTCATCCCCGGCATCTCATTATGCCCTCTATATTGCTTTTTTCTCACTCCTTCGTAAACTTTTCTGTTCTCTCCAACTTCCCCACTCCCCTCCTATTTCTTCATCTCTCCTCCACGATTGCGTGCGCCCATACACTGCACCACTATTTACACACTTTCCCCCAACTTCTACACCTCAACAAAAAGCCCCCCTCCCCCCAATACCCTGCACTCGTGGCTACTATCCCACAAACCATTGTGGCCAAGCACTGCAATCTACTGCACTTATTCAATCACCTGCTGTCTCCCAACACACCGCTTCGATTGTAAGCTCTCCGGGGCAAGTATTTCCTTTCATATTGTCTGACTTTGCTGCACTTATTGTATTAAAATTCTCAGTACTGTATTGTCTGTGAATCAAAGTTGTCGGCTCTATATAAAATTAAGATATACATACAAAGCAGAATGCACAGATTTGACAAAAGTAGCACCTTTTTTTTATTTTGATTTGTGGGAAAAAAAAACAAAAAAAAAAAAAAAAAAAACAGTTTATTGAACCTCACCTGAGCTATCTCTTCTGGTGTTGTAACAGGTTTGGACTGCTTCTTTAACTCTGTAATAACTGCATCTACTGCCAGCATCACACCTGTAGCGTTGGAGAGGGTGACAAAGCTATTACTTTTCACCTAAATAAAATGTGGTGTTTTCCTAGCTCAAATGCATTTAGAAATTGCCATCACACCTATGCATAATATTACCAGAGAAATTTTCCATATGCTATGGAATTCAATTTTTTTTTTAAAGCTTTGAATGTTTTAAATGGCTTACCATGAACATATAAAATGCGGCTGCAAAGGAAAATGTCAACTCCCTAAATTATTTTTCCCCCTGAAAATGTATTAGGTGGTAATATTATAATTGCACATTTAAGATATTCACACAGGACAGTTTTGAAATTCTCCCTTTTTTATATAAAACATGACATTGACAGACTGTTTACATTGGGACCTTTCTTAATGTACAATGCGGTCATTTACTTCTTGGACAGGATATAGTCCGAAACTAGACGAAGGATACAGAAATTCGAGCAGGCATGGCTGAATGGAAATCTGTCATATGGTATCTCCATTTCCAACAGTTTAACAGATATGCTCACATCTAGTAACTGTAAAATTAGTTTACATAGTCAAGCCAATTAGCCATTACTTGCAAAAGTGAAGGCTACAAAGTATTAACTTTTACAGTCGTAAAGCAAATGTTTTGAAGCAGACGCATAACGTCTGCAGTTTAAGGAGCATAACAGTTTATACGAAACTGGTTTGGATATTCTAGAAAAAAAAGTAATCCATATATTCTTGAAAAAAAAAAACAATTAAGCCAACTATCTTTAAAAGTTTGTTACACACAGAATAAATATGTCTGGTATTTTGTAAAATTAATAACACCTTACCTCTTCGGATTTCTATTGGATTTGCTCCTTTGCTGATTTTTTCAAAGCCCTCCTTAGCAATTGATCGTGCAAGAACAGTTGCTGTGGTAGTTCCATCTCCTGCTTCTTCATTTGTGTTATTAGCTACATCTTGAACTAGCCTAGCGCCAATGTTTTTGTATTTGTCTTTCAAATCGATTGCTTTTGCAACAGTTACACCATCTTTAGTCACTTTAGGGCTTCCCCAGCTTTGTTCAATGATAACATTTCTCCCCTATGAGAGGAAAAAAAAAAAAGTTAATGGTTAGAGAAAGCAAAACTCACTAATAAAAATCATTACACTCATTTCTGATTAAATGTATTCCATAACGGTGTGGGATGTATTCAATATAATGTGAATCCACTTTCATGCTGTAGAACAGGGCTCCACAAATAGATTTCCAAGGGAGCCAAATCCAACACCAATTAGGAGTAATTTTGGATAGTCATTTAAAGGAAGCTGAACCTTTACCTGGCACTGGTAATATAGGAAAGATACTTTTTGCCGAGTATTAAATAGGGACCTGTGCACAACATTCGATACAAGGCCTAATACTGACATATACCATAACCAAAAACAATCCTAAAACAAACGTTAATGAGTTGACTTCCCAATATAATAGGCCAAGCGGAAAAAACTACAAGGCTATAACACGCTGATCAATAAAATACTGCTGTACCATGCAAATACCATTGCAAAAAAACAAATAGAGTGAAGATTTGGGAGGAAAACAGTCAATTTTCTCCCACAAATTTACCTCACCTTTCAAATAATTGGAGGTAATGACATGAAAGGTCAACCCATAAAATATACTAACACATTACACAATATTTCCTGGTGGTTCATGTTATGCATTTTTTAATTATGCATTTGTGGCATATTGCTAGTGCTCTGTAGTAACAAGTATTTCATATATTTAGGTCATCTTGAATACATTTTAATCACTATTTTCAGATATCTTCAATCAATTTGTATCAGGACCAAATTGTCAGAGGTCATTGAAGGTCAACTAAGCTGCAAAGCTGTTAATAAATATATACATTCTGCTAAAACCCAAATTGCTACATTGACATCATACTAAATAGAAAAACAATATTGACTTAAATTCAATATTTTGTAGAGGTTTACAATTAAATCTGCCAGAATGTTAAAGTCATACCTTTGGTCCCATTGTTACAGCCACTGCATCTGCCAAAAGATCGACACCTTGAAGCATAAGTGCCCTGGCTTCAGCCCCAAATTTGACCTCTTTAGCATAACCCCGTGTTGGACAAGATGCCAATATTCTGGACACCGGCCTCACTTGACGTAGGATGGTTGGTAAACGCAGCATTTCTAAAGGAGAAAACAGTTTACATCAAATATACGAATTACCTCAACTGCAAAGTTTTAATTGTAATAAAGAACCTAGACAAAAACAGAAAAGATGGCCCCAAATGGTATTTCCACGAAATCTCTTGCAAATGTCAAAATTGACAGTATAGGTATACTGTATTTAGATGTTGGCTCTAGAGCTAGTTTGATACATAACGTGTGTACACAAGCTTGTTTACACAGCTAAAACGAACATAAAATTGTCTTTTCGTTTAAAAATCTGTCAAACACAATCATAACCAAGTTAAAAAAAAAAACACTTCGTATTCAATTTAAAAATGAAACGTTTACACCGATCACACATCAATTAGCACTTAAAAATGCGTGTGCAGTCACGACAAAGGTCACATCACGTGGTGGCTTACAGGGTGTTAAAGGGAACAAAAACTAATGAGCAAACTTTGTGAAATTAAAGAATTTTAGGTTAGAGAAAATCAGAAAAACTTTAGCCGGCCAATTCGCCTCTCATTCAATGCGAAAAACACCGAAACATACACCTTTAACACCACTGCAAAGCTATTACCCCCGTCCTGACAAACCTGGTGTGAGTCGCCGTACCAATGGATCGATCTAAGAGCACAACTAACTGATGCTCTCACGCACGTGTCTAACAGCGACTGGCGAAAAAAACTCCCAAGTGCGCAAAAATCTTCTACCGCCGGAGCACGTGGGCTAGACCATCCGGGAATCTTCACTTTCACTGCCCGGGAATGAGCATGAGTGCCACAGCTAACGGCTCCGCCCCTCCGCACAGCAGCGATTGGACAAACTACAACGCCACTCTCATTTTGTTGAGAACACGTCATTCAGTGTCCATACATTGTAACAAATAGCTGCTGCGGCTGCGTATGCAGTATGCGAGTTCCCGGGCCCTGCTTCCAGAACGTTCTGGAACGGCCGTTATCAAGGTCGAAGGTAACATTGCGTAAGATGGACAGCGCACTGATGTCATATTCATGCGCCTCACTCGTGTCTATTTTAAGTTTCAATCTTTTAGAAGCTTCGTACAATCCAAATTAAAACCCATACCAGGCATACAATGTTTTTTTAATGAATTACATACATCTACATTAACATGCATGCACATTAACTGAAAGCGTTGCTGTTAACCTCCCACCCCTGTTTGGGGTCGCGCATGCGCAGGTAGAGCTTTGTGTTCACGTGGATGAAGGACACATCAGTCCCTCTGTGTAGAGGAAAGAGTTTGGTTCAGTTTTGAAATTATCCAAGACCTATCGAGCAGCATGGTAAGTATCCAGTACCAAAGGTGCGTTATTCTTTAAGTGCCGCCCTCCGTCCATCTAAATTATTACAAATTCACACAACCCTGCGAATTACTCAAATATTAATGTTAAAAGTATTGTATTTTTAGTTCTCGCTAGTGTTGGTTGTTGAAAGGTAGCCCTACCTCTGAACTGCAGGCGTCTCATTTCATCCTGTGATTGATACACAACTGAGGTTTGAGAATTCAGAGCTACACAAAAATAACCTTATGTTCCTTGGATTACATGGTGCATTAAACATTTAGGTTGTTTAAGGACATTGTAACATTTCTAGAAATTGTTTCGTATACAGAAACTGTAGTTTGAAGAGAAATGGTGACAATGTATCACTAAACCACATCTTTATAGTACTGGAATCCATTCAACATTTTTATTTTGTTTCCTGCAGGTATTCTATAGAATCAGATTTTATGAACTTGAAAATCCTTTTATTTCTTCATTTGGTAGATATAGTATTTATTTTCTATAGTAAGTACTGTACCATGGAATTTAAAGAAACGTATTTCAAATGGAAAAGGAATCATATTTCTAACATTATTTGATTATTCGTTAATGTAAAATTGAGGGTACCTAAAATGTTACCAATGGCCTGTGCTGTGCACTGTGCACAGTGATGATTGACAGGTCAATCATACTGCTACCAGAAACATCAAAGCTGGATCTGGCAGCAGTAGTGATTGACAGGTCAAGTCACCACTGCTGAGGTGTTACCTCTTAAATATTTTTGTCATCAATGTAAGCCTCATTCCCATCAGTGCTATAGTGACCTTACTCATTCCAAGGTCATCTAGAATTTTCTTTAGTTTCTATGGCAATTGTAAAGGGGTGATCTCGTTATTCGCTTTATAAGATACTGTACAGTATTTCTTTTTAAACAATGTACTTGGTGTGTAGTTAAGCAGTCATTTATAAATATGGCACTGGAACTTATTCTATATGATCTGAAGCAATCTCTTATGTTTTGGGCTGAAATTCCCCCTGGACTTTAATGCGTAAATTTCAGCTGAAACTAGCCAATACAAGAGATTTATCTTGGCTTTTTTCCATCATATGGTGCTAGTCCTGAATACAATATAAATCCTGCTCATGTGGGGCATGCTTTCAAGCTGTAGTTGGTCAATGGCAATTTTATGGGTGCTTCAGAGTATATTGATTCTGCTCCTACACCTGTTCCTTTCGTAGGTAGAAGTTCAAGAGGGAAATTGGGCTGGGTCGAAGTTATGTACTGGCACCAAAATAATATACTTAAAATTAATATTTTGATGAATATCTAACTCAAGTATGAAGAATATGTTTAAGTTTAACAGATGTAAAGTGGTGTCTGAATGTTGCTGAATTCCCCACTTAAAGAATAAGCTTATAAGCATTCATTGTAATAAATCATTATGTCATAAATCATGAGTGGTCAGCATAGTATATATTTGTTTGTGTTGATGGGTGATAACAGCTCATTTTTAGGTTAGAGCTGAAATCTAAATCCCTTTTGGGAAAAAGAACATTTAATACAATTGCCCAGTTTCTTAACTGAATGTATTGACTAAAAATATATTTTATATTTATAGGCAGGTCAAGCCTTCAAAAGATTTCTTCCATTATTTGATCGCGTTCTCGTTGAGCGATTTGCTGCAGAAACTGTAACCAAAGGAGGAATTATGCTTCCAGAAAAATCTCAAGGGAAAGTGCTTCAAGCAACAGTTGTAGCTATTGGAGGAGGATCCAAAGGGAAGGTAATTTTTGTGCTACAGAAGTAAAGATGTGCAAAGTTGTTTTTTGTTCAATTTACGCATGTTTATTCATGCACATTTAGGTGGCTATTTCTCAAAGTCTTCGTAAAATAAAACCCTTTTGAGGGGCCTAGGCACCAGCGTGCCACGGCCCCTGCTGCACATCGCAAACACGCGATTGCAGCGTCGCTGATTACGGAAGAGGAGCCGTCCCATAGAAAACAAGCTAAGAAAGTAGTGACTACGTCATAGGGTGGCCCTTGGAATGCCAGACCCCATCATGTAAAAGCTTTCATGCGGCTCTCAAAGGGTTAACACCTATGACTGTTATGAAATACCTGTAGGTGAGTGCAGGTTGTAAAAAAAAAAATTTGCTCAAAGGCTTAATGGCAAAGAGATTTTTTTTTTTCTGTTGTAAAATAACTACGACATTCCTTCAAAATAAGTATTTTGGAATCCCGTTATTAATGAACATATGTAATATTAGAAAACTGTTTCAAAGTATCGAAGGCATAAAACACTTACATTATTCTGTTATCTGAGATCTGTAGTTGTAAATGGACAGAACCAAGGGAAAGAAGGGGTGGGGAACAAGGACAGGAGGACCCTCGCAACTGCTAGTCTAAGTCGAGTACAAGGTGCTACAATTTGGGGTAGAGAACAATGTGGAGACTAGAGAGGATGGACATCCTGTATATTGCATTGCAAAAAGATTATTTTTATTGTTTTGTATTTAGTGCAAAGATCACAATTATTTTTCATTTGCTTGTACTCATTTTTTTTCTCACTCTTCTCTTTTGATCCTTAGAATGGAGATATTCAACCAGTTAGTGTAAAAGTTGGTGACAAAATCTTACTGCCTGAATATGGAGGTACCAAGGTTGTACTAGAAGACCAGGCATGTTAACAACTTTTTTTTATTTTTTGTGTGGGATTTGAGAATACATATGTGTAAACACACACTACTGGTGCTGTGTGCAGTGATGACTGACCTTACAATCACCGCTGCAACCAGCAATGGTGCTTCTCGGCGAGATTAAAGCTGCATCTAGCACACTGGGACAGCAGCGTTGATTAATAGGTGAAGTCACTGCTGTGCTGCCCAGTAAGGAGGGGGAGGAGGATTGGTGAGCAGGAGGCAGAGGCTGCTGAGGGCTGGGTGTGAAGCTAATCTGAGCCCTTCTGTACTCTGCCTCCCCCTGTTCTCAATGCACACTGGGGTGTGGGGGGGAGAGGGAGTGTCTGTCTCACAGATGGAATATATACAGTTGTGTGAAAAAGAAAGTACACGCTCTTTGAATTCTATGGTTTTACATATCAGGACATAATAACAATCAACTGTTCCTTAGCAGGTCTTAAAATTAGGTAAATACAACCTCAGATGAAAAACAACATATGACATATTACATTGTCATGATTTATTTAACAAAAATAAAGCCAAAATGGAGAAGCTGTGTGTGAAAAACTAAGTACACACTTAGTGCTTCCATAGGAATTAAGATGCTAAGTAGCACAGGTGCTGCTAATCAAATGCCCTTGAGTAATTGATCATCAGCAAGTGTAACCACCTCTATAAAAGCCAAAGTTTGCTGTTCTGGAGCATTCAGGTGTGTGTTAACACAATGCCAAGGAGGAAAGACATCAGCAATGATCTTAGAGAATTGTTGCTGCCCATCAATCTGGGAAGGGTTATAAGGCCATTTTCAAACAATTTAAAGTCCATCATTCTACAGTGAGAGAGATTATTCAAAAGTGGGAAACATTCAAGACAGTTGCCAATCGTCCCAGGAGTGGACGTCCCAGCAAATTCACCCCAAGTCCACACCGTGCAATGCTCAGAGAAATTGCAAAAAAACCAAGAGTTACATCTCAGACTCTACAGGCCTCAGAAAAGGAAAAAGGAACCGAGCGCTTCTATAAAGTACAGTGAAAAAGTGTGCTCACAAATGATAATGTATATCACCAATAATTGTATAGTACTAAAATAATTATTCTTCAAATCAGTGATAATGTATTATAACCTCCACCAAATGGTGATTAATAAAGTGATTTATTATATTGTGAAGAAAATGTGCTCTACACCCTTATTTTGAACTGTTCACAGGTCCAAAGTTGTAGAATTCCGTCTTCCTGGTATGGGGAGCGCTGGTAACTCACGCAGTGCAATATATGTAAAGGAAAAAATAAAATAATGGTGTAGCCAGTAAAGGATAGACCCTATCTATCAAGTGTTAATGGTCTCACTCACAGATTAGATTATACATAAAACGTGAATCAGAGATCCTTCTCTCTCTGATAGGAGCCCTTTACGGATCTTCACACGAAAACTCTAGATAGATGTCAGTGTTCAGATGTCCCTCAATGGGTAGTTCCCTGAAAAATGAAACAAGAGAGCTCGCAATGGTATAATGTTGCTAACAAATACTGATATATTGAATAAAAGTGAAGGTATCACACTCACAATTGCTTAAAACACAGGTACATGGGAGAGGACTAGGAGATGCCGCTGGTTCACCGTGTTGTATGGCTTCTTCACTTCCTCACATGTCATTTCTTCAGAGTGGAAGTGTCCTATATGGTCTCTCCGGTTAAACCCTCAGTAAAGGAAAGAGGAATGTCCCAGTCTTCCGGAAAGCCAAAGGAAGCAAGGAGAGAGGTCCCAGAGGAAATCCACGCAGGAACAGCATGCGATGGCAGGAACAAAACGCACAGAGTACTGGAGTAGTACTTTGCATGACTCTGTGTGTTCCTGCCATCGCATGCTGTTCCTGCCTGGATTTCCTCTGGGACCTCTACTTGCTTCCTTTGGCTTTCCGCAAGACTGGAACATTCCTCTTTCCTTTACTGAGGGTTTAACCAGAGAGACCATAGAGGACTTTTCCGCTGACGTCTTGCTTCAGAGCGGAAGTGAAGAAGCCATACAACCCGGTGAACCAGCAGCATCTCCTAGTCCTCTCCCATGTTCCTGTGTTTTAAGACATTGTGTGTGTGATACCTTCACTTTTATTCAATATATCAGTATTTGTTAGCAATATTTATACCATTGCAAGCTCTCCGTTTCATTTTTCGGGTCACTACCCATTGAGGCACATCTGAACACTGACATCTATCCAGAGTTTTTCGTGTGAAGATCCGTAAAGGGCTCCTGTCAGAGAGAGAAGGATCTCTGATTCACGTTTTATGTATAATCTAATCTGTGAGTGAGACCATTAACACTTGATAGATAGGGTCTATCCTTTACTGGCTACACCATTATTTTATTTTTTCCTCTACAGGCCTCAGTTAACATGTTGAATGTTAAAGTTCATGACAGTACAAGTATGGTTTGTTTGGAAGGGTTGCCAGGAGAAAGCCTCTTCTCTCTAAAAAGAACATGGCAGCACGGCTTAGGTTTGCAAAGTTGCATCTGAACAAACCACAAGACTTCTGGAACAATGTCCTTTGGATAGACGAGACCAAAGTAGAGATGTTTGGCCATAATGCACAGTGCCACGTTTGGCGAAAACCAAACACAGCATATCAGCATAAACACCTCATACAACTGTCATGCGCGGTGTTGGAGGGGTGATGATTTGGGCTTGATTTGCAGCCACAGGACCTGGGAATCATGCAGTCACTGAGTCGACCATGAACCCCTCTGTATACCAAAGTATTCTAGAGTAAAATGTGAGGCTATCTGTCCGACAGCTAAAGCTTGGCCGAAATTGGGTCATGCAACAGGACAATGATCTCAAGCACACCAGCAAATCTACAACAGAATGGCTGAAAAAGAAAAGAATCAAGGTGTTGCAATGGCCCAGTCAAAGTCCAGACCTCAACCCAATTGAAATGCTGTGGCTGGACCTTAAGAGGGGTGTGCATAAACAATGCCCACAAACCTCAATGAACTGAAGCAACGTTGTAAAGAAGAGTGGGCCAAAATTCCTCCACAACGATGTGAGAGACTGATAAAGTCATACAGAAAACGATTACTTCAAGTTATTGCTGCTAAAGGTGGTTCTACAAGCTATTGATCATATGGTATACTTAGTTTTTCACACATGGCTTCTCCATTTTGTCTTTATTTTTGTTAAATAAATCATGACACAGTGTAATATGTCATGTTGTTGTTCATATGAGGTTGTATTTACCTAATTTTAAGACCTGTTAAGGAACAGATGATTGTTATTATGTCCTGATATGTAAAACCATTGAATTCAAAGAGGGTGTACTTTCTTTTTCACACACGTGTGTGTGTGTATATGTGTATATATAGATATATAATCATCATAAAATGTATTAACTACAGCATAATATTGGTCCTAAATCCCCCATGACACGCTGGCCAGTATGACTTTACATTTTCCTTCTGTGATGTGGGAGATTTGAACCACTATTTACTTTTACCCGTATGTCGGTATCCATGAAGCTGAAAATGGCTTCCAGCTTTCAATCCTGTTTTTTTTTTTTTTTAGGGATAGGATATGATCAGAAGGAATTGCTGTTTTTAAGTATGAAATGCCTGTAGTAAATATTCTTTTTGTCTTTATTTTTCTCTTATAGGACTATTTCTTATTCAGAGATGGTGATATTCTAGGAAGATATACGGAGTAAACTGTTGCTGTTACCTTTTTCATGTCTGTTCATTCCACAAAATAGTGCAACCTTAGGCCTCGTTCAAGGTGCTGGCTTCGGAGGGAGGGCGTGCTGACGTGCGTGCGGCCGTCCGACACAATGTATTTAAAGTTAATTGGTGTTGTCAGGGTAGCAGCTGCCCTGTCTCCGAAGTACGGAGTTGACGCTGGCTACAGATTCAATAAACAACCAAGTCGTTTTTTGAAGCTGCAGCAGTGTCACTGGGACCTCGGCAGCCAATGAAATCATTCTTGAGAATGATTTCAAGACTGCAACACCGATCCCTAACCTCAGGTCTGTAGCCCCCTCCCCGCCTCCTCAACTCTTGAAAAAGTCTGCTGGGGAGGATGTACACACATCGCCCAGCAGACTGCCGCCCGCCCTCCCGAACGCGCGCCCTCCAACTCCTGCCTCTGGCACCCTGAACGAGGCCTTATTCTGCATATATAAATACCTGGCTTGGTACAATAAATGTAAAAACTCTATGTTTTTTGCTTTATTACAATAAATATATTGTAATGCTGACTGAGATGTATTTCATATAACGAAGTGGGAGTAAAACATTTCTGTAACCATGCCTTAACTTTTACTTCTAGTTTGTATGAAAAATGTTGACATAGCCAAAATAGAAGAATGGATGAGGAGTTGAAAAGTATAACACCATAAAGTGATATTGGACGGTGCTTGCCACACTTTGTGTACAATAAGTGAAAGTGTCAATTTACAATAGTGATCATAAGTGTTGAAGTGACATGTACTTTTATATATACAGTGATTAAGATTTGGGTGACAATGGCTCATATACCTCTGGTGGCGACTTGTTCCCGGAGTCCCACTCAATGTATATCTCTCCACACGTTCCAGAGGGAGCAGGATCAACCCAAAAGCGAAAATAATGTAGTGCACTCTGATATAACAGGTTGTTTTGTGTATGAAAACTCGGCTCGTATTGCTTTTCTACTTACAAAATGTAAGTGTCAATAAACCTCTCCAAACTGTGATTGGTGGTGGTTTCTTCTTATAGAATATAGAATAAGGGCAAACATGGTGCAGATCAGATGTATAATAATGTACGTATATAAAAGTACACAGAGTACACACATTCTGGACATGATTATATACAGACAGTCCACGGTTATCCAACAGAATCTGTTCTGGAAGTAGCGTTGGATAGTGAAACCGTTGTGTCCCATGTTAATCAGTGGCGGTGAGCATTGGATAACTCATTCAGGTGTCGAAAAACATCCCATATGGTTGCATTGTAAAGTGTTGGATAGGCCTGTGATGGTGAAGGATTACCCAGGCTCACTAATAAAGGTTAATCCCAATGGGTTACCCCTGATCTGTGTGTTGAGGTCCTAGAGTGTCAGCTTTTGGGCCTAGATCGGAAATGCATTGCTGTGACTGCAAATTATGTGACATGAAAGTTTTGTCTGTGTTTTGCCTTTTTCGGGGTGCTGGGATCAGGAGATTTCTAGGCTGTAAGCTTCAGGATTTGCTGGAGAAAGTCTTCACAGAATGTGTCTATGTATCGGGGTTAGAGGATACCCCAAAAGTTTGATCTGGGAATTAGGTAAGATTCTCGGATACAGCCAAGCACATTGCTACGGGCAAACGCCGATCCTGAAAACGTTCTTAAGACTTACAGCTAGGATTCCTGCTGCAGCATGATCCAGACAAGGTAAACGGGGCATGAAGTGGTTAATACATACAGGGGATCCCTAGTATAAGGAGGGATGCCCAGGTACCCTGAACCTAGTAAAGGGGTTCCGGGGATGCTTCAGCTATATGATAAAGCTTAGTGGTTTTTTTGTGTGTAGAATTTTAAAGTCAGTGCTAGTGTGGCAAGGATGAGGCTAGTGAGTGTAGACAGTATATCCCCTTACTCCATCCCTGACACCAGAATGGGGACTTAAACATTTTTATCACACAAGAAACAGGGACCAGTATATTTTATTAATGAGCTATGTTTAATAGGTATATGTACTGATAACCAATGAATGAACTGGGATTTCTGAGACCTGGATTCCAAGAGACCAGATGGCTACCAAGCTTGGTTCCTATGGGTCTATGCGGAGTCTGGACTTGAAAGCCTCAGAGATGCCACGGTGTTAGAACAGACTGGGTATTACAGTTATGGGTTCAATGCCAGGACCATCCTTCCTCTAATTATAGAGGTAAATAAGGATTTTAATCAGTTCTTGTTAGGACTTGTGATATTATGGTCATGCCTTGAATGTGGCTCGCAGGCTTATACGCTTTGCCCAAAGGGTTAACTAAATGACCCTTTTTCAAGAGATATATAGGTCGGAAGCGCAAACTTTTTAAGCTGCGCCTCCCCCGGTCTCGCGCCCCTCCTACATTCCACATACGTCTAATGACGCTCTTGGGTCACGTGATGTCACGTGAAATGACGCCGCGTTGCCATGGAGACTCGTATGAAACAAGGTAATTTTCCTTGTTGCAGAGGCCTCGTGCGATCCCCTGGTATTAAATTAAATGCCTGGGGGAAGAGCGCGGGGCTTCTGCAACGGCCCGCGCCCCCCCAGATAAAACTCCCGCTCCCCAGTTTGCGCACCGCTGATATAGGTATTTCACTGTATTTTTGTCACATTGGATGTTGCTCTGGACTTCTTCCTTGTTTTATACAATTAGCCACGCCCAGTAGCACTCCTTTTGGCACTTATATATATTTGTGGTAATTTAGTGGGGTTTCTGAGAGCTTGCTGGGTATCTGTGGGGTATTACAGTTATACTTGAGTACCTCTGTCCTGAGCTAAAACAGGGCTATCCGGCAACCATTTGCCAAAACCCAGACTCTATGGTGCCTGGACAGTGGGTTGGCTCAATATGCTAAGAGGCAGAGGGGCCAGGTTGGCGCGTGCCCCTTTGCAGAATGAGAAAAGGTGCCCACCTGGCTTTACAATACCGGCAAATCTGTGATTGGCTGGCAGGAGAATTCCCACGCTCTGATAGGCTGTAGAGGTTTGTGAATAGGACACTGAAACCCATAAGAAACCTTGCAGCCAATCAGGACGGCAGATTCCAAGCGCCAAACCATCAGCTGCAAATTCAAAGATGCTCTGTGCTGAATAGACGCGAGCCGGCTTCAAAGATTTTGACTCAAGAAATTTTCTAAGTCCTACTTTTTGGGAACGTAGCAGTCGCGGCTGGCATTGCATGAGGAAATCAGTTCCAGGACTTTCGTGAGTACCTCCCGGTCATTGGAGAAGGCTCCTACCACGGTCATTTTTGTGAATTTCGTTTAAAGAAGATTTTATTTGTTAGCCCTGTTCCCAGTAAGTGTGTTAAACGTGTAAATTGTGTTTTTCTGAAATAAATTACAATTTGCTCAATCATATGATCTCGGTATAAAAAGGTGTTGATAAACCTGGTCTCCCGTGACAGGCTTATATTAACTGGTGGCAGCGGTGGAATTGATTTGAGCCTATGTTATAAAATCCTGCGGGGTCTAATAACATAGCAGGAAACTCGAAGATTGCGAGCTCCCAAAACAAGCGTTTCACAAGGCACAGAAAACACAGATTCTCTTTACCCCTTAGCTTAGAGCCTGCAGGCGAACATGGACAAGCGATCAGGATGGGACCGAGCCAAGATTGTTCACCGGTTTGAAAGCTACGGGCTACCAACAGACGGTCGGTCAAAGAAAAAGCTGGAGAGGACTTGAATTTCACGAAGCCAGTATTGCTTCACCAGAGGGAAATGGCCCCTCACCTGCAGTTACAGTGGTCACAAGTCAACCCGGGGTCCAGGAGGTTATTCCAGCCCCGGTGGTGGAAGGACATGGGGGGGGAGCGGGCAATCATCGGGATATTGGTGGAGGACTGATTCCTGGGAGTGCAGCAGTGATAGTCCCCGTGACTACTGGACCTGACACCCCTGGCATAACCGCACTTCTGGCCTCATGGAGAGTGGGGGCTACCGTAGATGAGCGGATTCAGATGCTGGCAGCAGTCCACGGAACAGCACCTCCCAACGCCCGCCTGATCAACGGGGAGCAAGACGCCCCCTGAGTGGACCACCACAGCTTTAACACATTTGTTGATGGCACCGACAAGAACGGCGGGTTCTTAAGAGACTTTGAGACCCAATGTCGACGGTACCGAGTGCCGCAACAGGACTGAGTTTTGCGATTAAACCCCTTATTGTTACATAGTTACATAGTAGATGAGGTTGAAAAAAGCATACGTCCATCAAGTTCAACCTATGCTTAATTTAGACAACAGATACTTTATCCTATATCTGTACTTACTTATTGATCCAGAGGAAGGTAAACTAAAAAACCCCAGTGTCATATCATCCAATGATATCTCATAAGGAGAAAAATAAATTCCTTCCTGACTCCAAGAATTGGCAATCGGATTAATCCCTGGATCAACATTCTTCCCATGTTTACTTATTTGGTATATCCATGTATACCTTTCCTTTCTAAAAAGATGTCCAACCTTTTTTTGAACAAATCTATTGTATCTGCCATCACAGTCTCCATGGCTAATGAATTCCACATTTTAACTGCCCTTACTGTAAAGAAACAAAAAATCGAGTGGACTACCGCTTGCTATGAAAAGAAGTTGGGGAACTCACCAGAATTGAAGGTTAAAAAAAGTCTTTAATGAAAACTACATAAAATGACAAAACTCCTCCCACATGTTTCACGCCCACTATGGCGCTTTGTCAAGGAGTGTTGACAAAACGCCATAGTGGGCGTGAAACATGTGGGAGGAGGAGTTTTGTCAGTTTATGTAGTTTTCATTAAAGATTTTTTTTAACCTTCAATTCTGGTGAGTTCCCCAACTTCTTTTCATATGAAGCGGTAGTCCACTCGATCATTTTTTGTTTCTGTTGCTTCCTGAACCGGAGGACACCACCAGTTTCACCATTGTTGCGAGAGGAATGGATTAGTGGTGACACCTTGTGAGCGTGCGGCTCACTTCATTTGGAAGGAGACGGGGGTAAGGTGAAGCTTCTCAGGGGGTTACACAGCCTGGTGGGAATCCAACCTCTCTGTAAGTACCCCGCTTCTTATACCTTGCTTAACCCCTTGGTTTTTCTCCCCTCTCCCTGCATCTATACTTATATGTACCGGACATTGCTATTATCAATTTAAAAGACTGTTATTTGATTTCACTTACCTTTTTGCTTCTGGAGCTGATATTCATTTTTTTGCTCCCTTACCTTAAAGAACCCTTTCCTTTGTTGCTGTTGAAATCTCCTTTCCTCCAACCTTTAGGGATGGTCCGAGACCTTTGTACTGCCCTTGGGATGAATAGTTATTTTGAAAGCTCCTTGTATTGTCCCCGAATATATTTGTATATAGTTATCATATCCCCTCTTAGACGACTCTTTTCTAATGTAAATACATCTAACTTAGCTAGCCTCTCCTCATAAGTTACATTGTCCATCCCCTTTATTAATTTGGTGGCTCTTCTCTGCACTCTCTCTAGTTCTATAATGTCTTTTCTAAGGAGTGGTGCCCAAAATTGTACACCATATTCAAGGTGTGGTCTTACTAAAGCTTTGTAAAGGGGCATAATTATGTTTACTTGCTTTCCATCCATTGCCCGTTTAATGTAAGATAAGATCTTGTTTGCCTTTGCAGCTACTGCAAAGCACTATTGCTAAGCCTGCTGTCTACAAGCACTCATAAATCCTTCTCCATCAAGGATTCCCCCAATTTATCCCCATTTAATTTGTAAGTCACCTGTTTATTCTTGCAACCCAAATGCATAACCTTACATTTATCTGTATTAAACCTCATCTGCCATTTACCTGCCCATGTTTCCGGTCTCTCCAAGTCCTTCTGGAGAGAAATTACATCCTGCTCTGATTCTACTACCATACACAATTTAGTATCATCAGCAAAGATGGAGACTTTGCTCTCGCTGCCAACCTCAAGGTCATTAATAAACAAGTTAAAAAGCAGGGGTCCCAGTACCAATCCCTGAGGTACTCCACTCATGACTTTAGCCCAACCTGAAAAAGTTCCATGTATGACAACCCTCTGTTGCCTATCCTTTAACCAGTTTTCAATCCAGGTGCATATATTTTTACTGAGTCCAATTTTCTTTATTTTGTACACCAACCTCTTGTGTGGAAACAGCAGTGTCATTGGCTGTCGTGAATCACATGGTGCCATCTCCCTATGCAGCATGGGAGTTGTAGTTCCCCACTGAGCCCTTATCTATTGCAGCCGCGTGCGCCAACATCACTGCGCATTCACGACTGTCATGGCCGCCACGAATCTCTCGGCGCGAGCCTCCGTAAGTGCGCGCATACAACCTAACATGGCGGCGCCCTGCAGAGCCAGCCGCCGGAGCCCAGCAGCAGCCCCACGCCTCCCTCAACACCCCCTATGTCAGCGGAGGTAAGGGGAAGACATAATTATACCGGAGGAACAGAGGGGACCTGACTACAGACATATATGTATACCAACCCGCGGAATATCCCCACAGTACTTGGGTGCAGGGATACCAGTGTCCCAGTGTCCAGGCCCCCAAGTGTGAGACAGCACTGCCCACATGAATGTTGGTGCACTTATGCAGATTCCTTCCCGGGCGCTTCATCCCCCGGGTGTAGCTGAACAACAGTCAACGGGCAGTCTGCTGCAACGACGCTTTCCGCCTCAGCGTGGGGTGGTCTCCAACAGGAGCGTCCCACCATAGATAGTCTCTGAAAGTAGATGGTCTGATCCCAGACTACAAGTAGACACTGTGTCCCTGACACTGCACAACACAGGAAAAAGGGTCCCTAACTATGGGCTTCTTTATACAGCTGCAGGTGCCTACTGTGAGTCGGTAACTAACTGGGGCCTGCAGGGGAAAGCTGGCCTAGTCCCAGGGCTACTGTAACCCGGGGACCCTACCTCCCTCTTCTGTACCCTGCTCCCAAGTGACCAACTGCCCTAACTGTCCTAACTGTTATCACTGTTCTAACTCTTATAAATGCATCAGCCCTATTGGCTGCCTGGCAACATGTGGTCTGCAGCCCCTGAGGCTGCTGGGACTTGTAGTTCCCAGCGGATCTAAGTGTGTAATGGCCACCGCTGGCATTATACTGTGCATGCGCAAGGTGTACAAAGATGGCCGCTGCAACTCTAGATACTATCTGCGCATGCGTGAGCCTTCTCTGCGCATGCATGCACACACAAAAAATGGCGGCACCCTCGGCGGAGCACCGGCGACCTGCTCGCCAGCTCACAATCTCCCTGCAGCAACCACGCGGCCATCCCCCTCACGCAGCCTGGAGGTAAGAGGGGGACCTGGCTACATCCGCGACCTATTATCTTGGTCCTCTTGATGCTCTCCTAATTCCTCAACCTTCTGTTTAACTCGGATCAGTTCCTGGATAAGATCCTCCTGCACGGTCGCGGCCTCAATCATGTGCATCTCCATATCCTTGATACGCTCCTCTAGCTTTTCAATATCCCCTTTTAGTTATCTCACAACTTTCTGGACCTCTAATTGGAAGGTATTTATCAGGTTTATATATAGTACTTTAAAGAGATCCACAACAATGACCCCAGTTGCATCACACTTAAAGGGCTTGAACATATCCAAATGAACAGCAGACAAGGCAATAGAGATAATCATTTATTAAAACGTGAACAGTATTGGATCTATGAAATGCAAACTAGACATCCGACTGGTTTTAATGAACTTATTGAGCTCACTCCATTTTTGAGATAAAATATTTGGCTCAATGTTTGTTTAATTTTATCATTAATTATTCAATATTATATTTGTCTCTCATTTTTATGGTATATGTATTAACATTGTATGTTTTAATTAAAGCACTATATGCATCTATTTTAATTAATTGGGTATTTTAAAGATGAATTATAGTCTCATCATGTGCAATTAATATGTAAAATATATATTTGTTTTTGCTCTAATTCAGTGTATGTATATAAGTTGATGATCTCAAGTTATGTTATGTTCATGTCTATGTAAGCATTGCAGGTTCGGATTTGTATATGTGTCTGTTAAACCTGCAACACGTGACCGCTGTAACACATGACGTTGCAAGGGAAAGAGGTAGCATCACTTTAAGCATACTACTGGCATTCTAAGGGCATTGGGTTTGGCGTCGGAAGGGGGCCGTCCTAACTGATTCCCTTCTTCCTACAAATACGCGCAGATGACGCTGTACGTGACCTCCTGACGAAGCACGTGGTGCGAAACGCGTAGAGGTCACGACAGGTCATCCTGCGCGTGTTTGCTGAGAGGCTGAAACTGAGCTTGCCTGAGGCTCCAGAGGCGGTTGTTTCCATCTTCCTTGATGCCGTGATCCGGATCCTGTACGGTTATCAGAGGTCCCCCTTCTCTGCCTCAGTGTGAGTGTTCGTTTCCCCCTGTCAGCAGTATTATAGCTCTCTATGGCGGTTTTAACCTTAACTCCCTTGGGCTGTTAATACTCTCTCTGTTTATTTTTACATTGATTGTGTGTTTTTTTCTTATGTTGTGTATGGTTTACTGTGTTAGATTTTTCTATGTTTAGAGACCATATATATGGTTTATATTTCTGGGCAACTAATCCATTGAGCTGAGGAGGGGTTGGATCCCCTCAGCTGTTTATGTGTTTGTTTTAATAAATTAATACTAATTCCTTCCCTTGTGCGCTTTTGTGCATTATTTTCTTCTTTATATATAGTTGTTGTATATCTTTTTTTGTACAAATACGCGGGTCTAGATCTTCATCCGGGTCGTCCTCCTGCTGTGCGAGCATGGCGTCATCATCTGGTTGTGTTCGTGCGGTCGTGTGTTTATTTATTTATTTTTTTAAAACTTTTTTATTAGGCAGATATAAAATGTACATAGAAGGAACGATATGCATAGCCTAATACAGAACATTTTTGTATTTTTTGGGGGGAAAGGATGGCAAAACCTGTTGCCCGAGGCGGGTGGCCTACCGATAACGGAGAGGCCAAGAGAGAGGGGAGGTGAGAAAGAGAGAGAAAAGAGTGTGGGGGGGGGGGGGGGGAGTGTCTATCCTGGTCACTGGTGTCCATTTTGGACGAACTTCGTAGAGGTACTGATTATCAAACGCTTCCTTATCCGTAATGCCTTATCTCCTTGTTTCTTCCTTGGTGAGCTTGACTCGTTCTATAGGATTATCCATGGTTCCCAGATTTTATAAAAAGGTATCGTTTTTTGCTTAAGGTGCGCGGTTAGCTTCTCCATAAGCATTACTTCATTTATCCTGTTTTTTAGTTTAGTCATGGAGGGTGGGGACACTTTCTTCCAGGAGGCCGCAACCTGACATCTCGCCTCTGTGAGGATGAAGGAGACCAACTTCCTCACCGGACGGTCAATTTTTTCCATTAGCCTGGCCAGTAGGTAGGTCAGTGGATCAATAGGTAGGTCGAGGCTAGTCACCTCTTTTAATAGAATTTGGACCCTTTCCCAATACTTCTTAATTTCTGGACATGTCCTCCAGATGTGGGCCATGTCACCCTTTTGTCCACAGCCTCTCCAACATAAGTCAGAAGCCAGAGGGTAGATTTGTCTTAGTCTCACTGGAGTGAGGTACCAGTAGAACATTATTTTGTAGATGTTTTCTTTGGTTGTGGTGCATATGGAAGTTCCTGAGGCTACTTCCCAAATGTCTTCCCAGTTCTCTCTGTTGATATCTATATTCAGGTCCGCGGCCCATTTTTGCATGTAGTCATGAGTCGGAGGGTCCGCTGATGTTTCCAATTCTGTATAAATCTTTGATATTATTTCTTGAGAGCTATCTCTACATAGTCTCTCGAATTTAGTGAGAGGGGGAAATTCTGGATTCGGGGATATCTTCTGGGCAAAGTGTGTCATTTTAGATATTTGAATGTGTCCAATTGTGGTATATCGTATTTAGTACGTAAATTTTGGTAGCTCAAGAGTTTCCTCAGGCTCAGAATGTCTCCGATCACCCTGATCCCCTTCGATTTAAATTGGTCGTATAATTTGGAAGCGCATCCGGGGGGGGGTCGTGCGTTTATTTTTAAAGAAGTTTGGGACGTCTGGTTTTCTAGATTTTGAGAGCTTTGGTTATTGCTAATGTAGCTTTGTATTTTGAGTTAGGAGTTTTTTTTAAACACATTTGGATGCTTAGGTGGGACCCCTGTGAGCAGAGCACTTTCAGACCATGCCCGCACGGCTTGCATCACACATGCGCCCCCCTTCCACATGTTCCTAGTAAGCAGCGGGGTGTTTGATATTATTAGGCCCAGCGCTCTGACTGATATCTGTTTTTCTGCTGCCAGAGTGATGAGGATCTCTCTGCTGTAGACTCTTTATGGGGCTAGGGATCTCTAGGTCCAGTGTCTGTCCCCTAGGCCTGCACTCTGAAGCAGTGATTCATAGGCCTGCATCCGCCATCTTGGGTGGCATGGTCAGCTCTGATCCCCACCCATCCCCAGGTGATGATACCACAGTGTCCCTCTAGCTCCAAGGAGGCTCCGGCTGGGACAAAATGGCCACCCCCTCTCTGCCTCTGGCTCACCGTTGCTGCTGTGCACGCCGCCGGCGGCTCTCTCCCTGGCGTGCCGGGACACCCTTCAGGCGGTCACTCGCCCCGCTGCTTATGAGTCTGTTGGGACCCCTTCCGCCCCTCTCCACAGACCGGAGATCCCGATCGCCAGATACTGAAGGTGGGCCAGGCAAGATGGCTGCCGCACTTCACCTCCCGACAGCTCCGTCTCCTCCGCAGGCAGATCGGCAGTCTCTGACGGGCCCCCGTGCAGTCCGGGCATTTCACACCACCCCGGTCTCCTGCTGATGGGCTCGGGGTATTCGCATACGGTTCTGTGTTTTACATTAGGGCTTTTCCCCACACCTAAATCAGCCTTCTGGACGGAGCCGGGCTGACATGCGACTTTCCTGCTCCACGTCCAGGCCACGCCCCAAACATGTTTTTTTTAAGTGAATGAAACAGTAATATAAGCCAAACCAACTGTAATCCTTTGCTGTTTAATGTTTATAATAGCAATATAGGAAGCGCTCTAACTAAATAAAGGTCCAAACTTTTAGAAGAAATTTGATGTGGTGCAGTTTGAAAAGTCGAAATTCTTCCCAATTCCCAGCAGTAGTAAAATGTTCAAAATATTCAGCGCTCCTCGTTGAAAGGGAAGATAGGAGAAAAAGAGAAAAAGCACAATAGTGAAGTATGTTCACAACATGCAATATGCATGTAGAAATGGTAAGATATGCACTTACATTGTAGTGCCTATACCAGGCATATAAAGGTATCTCTGATGTTTTCACCTCCGTACAGCCGTAAAAGATTCAAGAGGGACTTCTTTTTGAAGCTCAGCTTTATGTAAAATCAGGAATAAATTTACACACAACAGTGTAAAAAACACAGGGACAGACCAGTTTGTGTTCTTCCGTTGCTTTCTCCGTTCTCTGTGACATCCACCGCCGTTCCAGTCGGCGTTCTATGTCACTTCTGTTTTTTGGTGTTACAACGAAACTGGTCCTCCCAGCAACCCTACGCGTTTCAAAGGTAGTCCTTCTTCGTCAGGGGTAAGTTCCATGTTTATGCAGCGATGGGTTGCTCTTATTATTATATCTGCCTGAAAATTTTATTTTCCCCATGTATACGTACAGATGATATGTGGTGGTCTACATAGAGCAAACTTCTTAATTTGGTTCATTCACAAACAAAGGTTGGTAAATAAAGTATTACTAAAAACTTTGCAAGCTTTTAAAAAAAAAAATGAACAAGGAAAAGACGGATGAGCTTCGTCAGTAAATATGTATTTTTTTTTTAAATAAATTGTAAAATTAGTAAAGTTAAGTAACTCACAAAAAAGGAAAGTAACACAGAAAAAGGAGCAATATGACACTGACAGATAACTTATTTTATTTACCCAAAAAGAATGTTAATTGTATTACTTTCAGAAAAAAACCTAAATGAATGAACCCAGTGTGTGTGTGGTGTGTGTGGTGTGTGTGGTGTGTGTGGTGTGTGTGGTGTGTGTGTAGTGTGTGTGTGGGTGGGTGTGGGTGTGTGTGTGTGTGTGTGTGTGTGTGTGTGTGTGTGTGTGTGTGTGTGTGTGTAAAATAGTTTTAAAAATAATTACAGTTTAAAGACTTAAAACACATGATCATTTATACACCGATGATAATAACCGCGTTACAGACAGTTACATATTACTTATTTCTTTTGAAGCTGCTACACAACATTCGATTTACACTCATTACTACCAGAAAGACCAATCAAGTTGCACAGTGCAATGACCAATCTAGGAGCTACGAAAGCGTCCAATCAGAAAGCTGCTTACATCGGATAGTCAGGAAATAGAGCTGCTGTGAATGTGCCCTTTTCATGCTGCATTAATTGTTGTGTAAGGGTTTAATGCCAGGAAGTGCATGGCAGTCTTATTTTTTTTTACAGCACATATTTAGAAGTAATAATTTATTTTGTATTTGTTTATATAGAAGGGGAATCCTGTACATTATCAAGAAATGGAATTGGCCAGTGCAGTGTTTAATGGCATTCTTTTGCTTCTGGTAGCTCTAGGAGTTCGAGATGTGTTCTTCGTTTATGAATCGAACAGGTGTAGCATGACCTACATGTTTGAGTATCCAGAGTACCAGGTAAGTTATCACTTTACTTTCAATTGGCTATACTATATCTGCTTCAAATCTAACATATCTCACAGCAAACAGTTATATTACAATTCTGTCACAGACCTTTTATTATTGACGAGACTAGAAATCCATCTTCTGATGCTTCTGGTTACAAGGAGTACATTAACTTTTTTCCCCAATTAAAAATACTTTGTTGTCCAATTTTTTTTTGTAATATCAATGACTTAAATGTAACCTCCTACTAAACATATCTCTGGCGTTATTTCACTTTGATACACTCCTGCATATTGTGCTGTAGCTTTCAACTGTGAATGGGACTGTGTAAAACTCGTTTCAGCGGAACCGAAGTGTAATAGAATAAAACATATATTTTAAAGGAAACCTAAATGAATAAAAGCAAACATTGTTTTGAGAGTGTGTTCTTGAAAATAAGTGCTTGAAACAGAAATTCACACTTATACAGTATTGTAGTCATTTTTTTTCCCGACTGCTGCCTTAAGATATACAGGTGAATCCATAATACTATTTTTATTACTTTCTGTAGACTATGGTCACAACACTTCTAACTTATAGCACTTACGTAGGCTAAGATCATACACTCCGCTTGCTTGCGAGAGTGCGAGCTCCATCCGTGCCGTGCTGCACAAGCGATCTGTGCGCATAGTGTTGCAGGGGAGGGGCGGACACGTCACGAAGCTGGTTCGCCCTCATTGACTGAACCAGCTCAATTGACTCTGACATCACGTGGCAGCTGCCTGAGAAGACAAAATGTATTGTCTCCCCAAAACGCTGCCGCGTCAGCGCTCCATCTTCGCCTGCAGGCGCGCAGGCACTTGGCTACCTGATGTAGCCAATTACAGAAGTATGCCGCGCACGCAGCAACTCCGGGACTATAAGCTTGGCCTTAAAAGTGTGAGATCCACTCTTCTTGCACAAAAACACATAAATAGCACTTGGGATCTAGTGTTCAAAGAACTTCTTACCAGGATATACAACTCTAGAAAATATATCTATTCAAGCCCTGGGCATTTTGAGTATCCTGCCCAAGGATATAAAAGTTATTCCCCAAACAAATTATGTTCCGTTTTAAGGGTCTCGGCTTTTGTAATGTGTATAATTTAGTTTTGGGGAATCATTACTAGAAGTAAGAATTCCACCTCAATTTATATGCTACTGAAAACACGAGTACTAGTGTTTTGAGTACCCTGCCCCAGGATATAAAAGTGACTCCACAAGACTCATCCTATTCCTTTCACAAATGTACGGTAGTCTCTGTATTTGTAGTTAATATAATTTGTTTGGGGGAACCATTCCTGGAAGCAAGAATTCACTCTCATTTACCACTATATCGATAATATATGGTCACTAGTGTCTGCCCCTATATCTAAATGTGATACCCTAAAACTAGTTATTTTGACTATTAGGGGCTCGTCATTTATATACTAGCCATGGGGCTCATTTTTTGCAATGTACATTTTTTGTTTTTGGAAGTCATTAATTGAAGTGAAATTCAAGCTTGCTTTATATATGGTTCCACACAAGGTTGGTGTACAAAATAAAGCAAATTGGACTCAGTAATAATGTATGCACCTGGATTGAAAACTGGTTGAAGGATAGCAACAGAGAGTTGTCATAAATGAAACTTTTTCATGTTGGGCTAAAGTCGTGAGTTGAGTACCTCAGGGATCGTTACTGGGACCCCTGCTTTTTAACTTGTTTATTAGTGACCTTGATGTTGGCATTAAGAGCAAAGTCTCCATCTTTGCTGATGATACTAAATTGTGTAATGTAGTAGAATCAGAGCAGGATGTAATTTCTCTCCAAAAGGACTTGTAGAGACTGGAAACTTGGGCAGGTAAATGCAGATGAGGTTTAATACAGATAAATGTAAGGTTATGCATTTGGGATGCAAGAATAAACTGGCGACTTACAAATTTATATGGGAATAAATTAGGGGAATCCTTGACGGAGAAGGATTTAGGACTGCTTGTAGACAGCAGGCTTAGCAATAGTGCCCAAAGGGGCTTACAACACTTTGACCAAAGAGTTAAACTAAAAGACCATTTTATTCAAAAGATATATATATTTAGGCACTGTACTGTGTCTTTGGATGTAGCACTGAGCTCTGTCTGTGTTTCATGTTCTGTCTCTGGTTTTAAATATATATTAACCCAAGTGATTTAGAAGGCGCTGAGACACAGTATAGTAAATACACGCAATAATATGTAGAGTGTTCAAAAAAGTTCTCAACCTTCACAGGGAAGTTTGTACAAATTCCCTCATAGGCAATTGTAGATATCCAAAATGTGAAGGGAGCGATTTTCAGGAACACCCCAAAAGAGAAACACAATAATAGTGTAATAAAATCACACAATGATGACTTGTTAAAATCTTGGCTCGTTTGAATCTTCTACTTACAAGAAGTAAGTGAAGAGTCAGCGTTTAGCAGGATAATGAAGAATCAGCAGTAATCAGGTAAGCAGGATTGGATATGTTCTTGTTCAGAGTTGTGGTCATGTAAGAAATATCAAAGGAAGACCATAGTATGGACCAATTGGCACAGGTTTATAAGAATAAAAAACATAAGAAATGTACTCACACTATGTACATCAAATGTAGACACATAAAGGTATCTTTTGCGGCGTGGTGAGAGTCTGGTCTTTCTGTGTAAAGCCTCCTCGGTCTGTCCGTGGTAACCGGCGTCTGACGTCACATCCTTCTGAGACGGACTGCTTCCGGTACAGCGGAGGACAGGAACGAGTGGTATGCAGATGGTAAGGCGGCACGAAAGGACTCTTCAGCCACGATCTTTGAGCAGGAACGGTCGCATGCAGTGTACAGGCTTAGCTCTACGCGTTTCGCTGATCTCACAGTCAGCTTCCTCAAGAGCAATATCATATTGCTCTTGAGGAAGCTGACTGTGAGATCAGCGAAACGCGTAGAGCTAAGCCTGTACACTGCATGCGACCGTTCCTGCTCAAAGATCGTGGCTGAAGAGTCCTTTCGTGCCGCCTTACCATCTGCATACCACTCGTTCCTGTCCTCCGCTGTACCGGAAGCAGTCCGTCTCAGAAGGATGTGACGTCAGACGCCGGTTACCACGGACAGACCGAGGAGGCTTTACACAGAAAGACCAGACTCTCACCACGCCGCAAAAGATACCTTTATGTGTCTACATTTGATGTACATAGTGTGAGTACATTTCTTATGTTTTTTATTCTTATAAACCTGTGCCAATTGGTCCATACTATGGTCTTCCTTTGATATTTCTTACATGACCACAACTCTGAACAAGAACATATCCAATCCTGCTTACCTGATTACAGCTGATTCTTCATTATCCTGCTAAACGCTGACTCTTCACTTACTTCTTGTAAGTAGAAGATTCATACGAGCCAAGATTTTAACAAGTCATCATTGTGTGATTTTATTACACTATTATTGTGTTTCTCTTTTGGGGTGTTCCTGAAAATCGCTCCCTTCACATTTTGGATATCTTTAAATATATATTGCCATGCTCAGTAGCACGCCTCTTTGACACTTATACGCATATATATATGTCGTGGTTATTTTGGGGGTTCAATATGAGCTTGTAGGGGTTCGGTGTTCAGTATGCCACCCTAATCAGTATACATGACTGTAGTGTAGAATTAAAAAGCTAGTGATTGATTCTAAGAATAACAAAAATTGTTATGCAAGCCCATGTCGAGAAACAAAACAATAAAAAGGGGTCTATTTTTTTTCACATTGAATGAGAAGTCATTCTCGCCAAAGCCCCATACTGTATGCGTTTCAACAAGGTTCCAATGAGACATACACACATGCGCCTAAATGTGATGACACACATATGCGTTTCAACAAGGTTCCAATGAGACATACACGCATGCGCATAAACTAAAAACAGTATGAAAAGAAGAGCAAGCCTACAGTAGCAAGTTGACAGTATTGAATAATAAATAATACCGTATAGAATAAAAGATATACATTTTTATTTTGGGGGTTTCTTAGCAGAGACATACTGTACACGCATGAGCGGAAAAAATATTTAACATTCGGAAGAAGAAGCGACGTATTTTTGTATTATTATTCCATCTATTATCCTGTACAAATACAACACTTAATTTGTACAAAATACTTCTTTCCCATGTACAGTATGAACTCGTAACGTTAATCTTCAAATTACAATTACACACTTGCAGAACTGTACGGCAATAAAAGACAGGTTGAATTGCTACAGGGTATTAGATTTTTAAGAAAACAACTCGTGATCACCCACTTGAGTTTCTCGACGCTATTGCCATCACATGGGTATTCCGAGGTATAAACCGCGCGATTTGCTAAAATTATGGCTGCAGCATCTGTATGTCTTTTTTCAACCTCATCTACTATGTAACTGTGTAATCATAAGATATTAATAAGGTTTAATGGTCCCTTTATTATGGGAAGCTATGCTGTTTTAAGGTGAATTGTAAACATGTATCCGCACCATTGCTTAAAAGATTACAGTGTAATGTAAGCTTACAGTTTGATGTAATGAAGCCCATCAAACATGCAATTATATTCAAGTAATGAGAAACAATGATCTCCGCTATAACAGAGATGACACATATACTGTACGTAACATACATCCTTCCGCGTCCCCCATAGAAATACACACAGGACTGGAAAGGAGGCATATAAAGTAGAAAGTTTGTACACAAAGATAAGGGTAATATTGACAGGCAATATGCTGTGTGTGCATATAAGATTTGTGTTATCTGCATACATGTGTATTGAAGCTTCCTTACAAGCTGTAGGAAGATCATTGATGAACACTGAGAAGAGTAGGGGCCCCAGAACAGAGCCTTGCGGGGTTGGTGTTAGAGCCTGAGATAGATGTTGGGATCTACCTGATAGGTAGGACTGAAACCAGTTTAAAACATGTTTCCCTATTCCAGAGCACTGAAGTTTGTTAAGCAGGATAACATGATCAACAGTATCAAAAGCCTTTGCAAAATCTAGGAATACTGCACCAGTGAGTTGACTCCGTTCCATTCCACACTGGATTTCATTGCAAACTTATAGCAGGGTAGTTACGGTGGAGTGTTTGGGGAGTAAACCAGATTGGAATTGGCTAGGGAAATTTGTCTTGGTATAGTAGTAGTCGCTTAATTGGGAGTAAACACATTTTCCATTACTTTGGATAGTATTGGGACAATTCTCATGTACCTCTCTTTTCTGCTGGAGGGGGAAAGACCATACTGGGTCTGTGATTCACAGGATCATGATAAAAACTGCTAATTGTAAAGTGGGGCGAGCTTTAAACCATGGGGAGGACGGCCACACCTCCAAGCAACAGCAGCTGCATAACCCATCAAGCTCCAGAACCCCAAAACCCACCTTCACATCACAATATATATATATATATAGATATATATATCTATCTATATAGATATATAGATATAGATATATATATATATATATATATATATATATCTCCCACAAGATTTTAATCTTTCCTTTTTTTTTTTATCTATATAGAATATAAAGCTTCCAAAGAAAGTGTCCAGACTTTATCCAGCATATGAATTGTATCTTTACGGTGAAGGTGCCTATGCTGAAGAAAACAAAAATTTTACGTTAACTGGAATTCCTGTTTTGTTTGTTCCTGGGAATGCTGGAAGTTACAAGCAAGGTAAACAACATAAATCTTAATATTTCCAAGTACATCATTTTTAGATTTGAAAACAGGGCCGCTGATGGCTTTCTAAAAATATGTCCAACCTTTTTTTGAACAAATTTATTGTATCTGCCATCACAGTCTCCATGGGTAATAAATTCCACATTTTAACTGCCCGTACTGTAAAGAACCCTTTCCTTTGTTGCTGGTGAAATCGCCTTTCCTCCAACATAAAGGGATGCTCCCGAGTCCTTTGTACTGCCCGTGGGATGAATAGTTCTTTTGAAAGCTCCTTGTACTGTCACCAAATATATTTGTATATAGTTATCATATCCCCTCTAAGACGCCTCTTTTCTAATGTAAACAAATCTAATTTAGCTAGCCTCTCCTCGTAAATCTGATTTTTCCATCCCCTTTATTAATTTATCGGCTTTTCTCTGCACTCTAGTTTCATAATGTATTTTCTAAGGAGTGGTACCCACAATTGTACTCCATATTCATGGTATAGTCTTACTAATATTTTATAAGGGGGCATAATTATGTTTACTTTCCTTCAATCCATTCCCCATTTAATGCAAGATAAGCTCTTATTTGCCTTTGCAGCTACTGCATGACTTTCGGCACTATTGCTAAGCCTGCTGTCTATAAGCACTCCTAAATCCTTCTCCATCAAGGATTCACCTCATTTTTCCACATTTAATTTGTAAGTCGTCTGTTTATTGTTGTTTCCCAAATGCATAACCTTAGATTTATCATCTGTTTTAAACCTTATGTGCCATTTACCAGCAGAAGTTTCCAGTCTTTCCAAGTCCTTTTTGTAGAGAAATTTCACCCTGCTCTGATTTTATTACCTTGCACAATTTGGTGCTATCAGAAAAGATGGAGACTTTGCTCTCTATGCCAACCTCAAGGTCATTAATAAATAAGTTAGAAAGCAGGCGTCCCAGCACAGATCCCTCAGGTACTCCACTTTAGCCCAACCTTAAAAGGTTCCATTTATGACAACTCTTTGATGTCTATCCTTCAAACAGTTTTGAATACAAGTGGAAATATTTTTTTATGAAATCCAATTTGCTTTATTTTGTACACTATCCTCTTGTGTAGCACCGTATCAAAAGCCTTTGCAAAATCTTAGTAGACCATGAACTGTGTTACCCATGCCTTAAATTCCTGCTTACCTCCTCAAAGAAACTAATAAGGTTAGTTTGGCATAACCTATTCTTCTTCATATGATAGATAATCCATGCTTGCTTTTACTAATTATTTTGTTTTCCATGAGGTATTTTTGAATATTATCCCATACTAAAACTTCAAGTAGCTTGCCTATTTATGTTAGGCTTACAGGTCTGTAATTCCCCGGTTGTGATATATATATATATATATATATATATATATATATATATATATATATATATATATATAATCTATATCTCCGACAAAAACTACACCTTATTAAAGGTGTAAAACTTTCATATTTGTGGTCTTCATATAGTGCATTAAAAATACACACAAGAATTAATGAGGAATAATTAATATATATATATATATATATATATATATATATATATATATATAAAACTTTCATATTCGTGGTCTTCATATAGTACATTAAAAATACACACACTTTTTTAAGATATTTAGGATTAATGCGGAATAATTAATTTTTATATATATATATATATATATATATTAATCCGCATTAATCCTAAATATCTTAAAAAAGTGTGTGTATTTTTAATGTACTATATGAAGACCACGAATATGAAAGTTTTACACCTTTAATAAGGTGTAGTTTTTGTCGGCTACGTGTGACTGACTTTAATGTATCATGCACTGTTGCTTTCAATACGGTTAAAATGTATTTTATTTTTTTTTAATTCATTTTCCCTTAGCTCGCTCTATTGGTTCAATTGCACTTCGAAAAGCTGAAAACATTGATTCTGGGTATCACTTCAATGTCTTCAGTGTCAATCTGAATGAGGAACTAGTTGCACTGTATGGTGGCAGTTTACAAAGACAAACCAAGTTTGTGCATGAATGTATTAAAGCAATACTACGGCGGTACAAGGTAAGAATATGTATAGTAGTTTCAGTCATCTGAATTTTCATAGGATTGCTTATTATTGAAAGCAGACCTATTCTGCTTCAAAATTAGTGGGGTCTAAGTGGTCATGGCAAATTTGGCATTAAATGGATCCTAATGATCTTAAATGATCATCCTGATATGCATCTTGTGTCAAAGTATCAAGGTACAGTACTTAGTGTAAAAGTTGCACTGTTTCCACCAACTTACAATTAGGCTTTGTCCATAATGAAAGCGATCGCTACAGTGCTACTTGCCTCGCGCGAGCGTTCCTCTCCGGCAATGTGTGGACTGTAGGTTTTTGGAAAGCGAGCAAGGGGGTGGGCGCTGTCTTAACATGGGGGGGGGGGGGGAGGCGAGGAAGTGTCATGCATGAAAACACGCCTTTAGCAAATAATAAAATGCATAATGCCATGCAATTTACAGAAGTATTCTGCAAACAAATGCATGGAAACATGCCTTGTTAAAAATGTTTGTTTATTTATTTTTTAATAATATGTAATGCATTGAAATAAGCATTGTACTCTACAAAAAACAAACAAACAAAGACAATTATATACAAGTAATGGACAATACATCAGACATTTCTCTCCATAAATTATCATTGATATTTCTGTCATGGTATGAATTAAAGGTTCACGTTTG
The DNA here is from genome assembly GCF_040206685.1 of Ascaphus truei. Lineage (NCBI taxonomy): Eukaryota > Metazoa > Chordata > Amphibia > Anura > Ascaphidae > Ascaphus > Ascaphus truei. The sequence continues at coordinate 45,759,264 of NC_134489.1, read as the reverse complement.
TAAACCTCAGAAATCAAATTTTCAATAGTTGAGTTGTCCATATTCTCACAGCAAGCACAACTCCACTGACAAAGTAAATTGAACAGTATCCAGGCAGAATAGCTTTCTAAATTTTCATTGGTGATTAGCCGCTGACATGACCAGGCTGTCTCGCTGCAATAGCAAACAAGTTTGTCTCCTCTGCTTTTGGCATCCTTGTATCTCACGTGCAAGCTCGCGCTCACTGTGGCCATGCGCTTTGGAATACACGTTTGTTTGTAGCGCGAGCTATGTAGCTTGCTCCGTATTTTGCACTATGGACGAGGCCTAAGATACGTGTAATCTTCTCCATGCACATATTATAATGATGTAACAGTGAAGATAAGCGCAAACCCAAACCACCTATTCTAAAAATGAATACATAAATACAAATGGATATCACCATGCAGGGAGCTGCAGCAGGCTGCAAGATGTTTCTCAACACTTTAAGTAGACATCACAGAAAAAAAACTCCAAAGAGCAAATTTCCCTCAGGCATGAAAAAAGAAAAAAAACATACATAGTGCAAATGTGTAATACAAGAATAATACAAGGTGATAAATCTAGTGAGTGCACACTCACGTGGTGGAAATGATTTTCAAGCGTTTTCAGATAATTTCAATCTGGCTCAGTAGTCATTTTCAGCAGGAACTCTCCCGACAATAGAAGGAATAAAGAGTATAGTAGTGTATAACCATTTAATGTTAAAAAATACATACGAGCAGTGAGCTTATTCAACTCGCATGCTCGAAATGGAACATAAGCGATATGACCACTCAGGTTACAGCAGCGTCGGCTTCCCGGTCAATAATCAGATGGTAGCGGGTTCTCCAATGGAGCTTCACAGCAGTGCTTACAATGTTTACAGGATATTAGGGACCACCCAAAGCATTTTATTCGGATAAACCGAAATTGCACCCCTGAGGAAGTTCGGTTTATCCGAACGGAACGCGCAGGGTGGTCCCTGAAATCTTGTGAACATTGTAAGCGCTGCTGTAAATCTCCATTGCCTGCCGCCGCTCAGATCAAGGAAGCCTGAATCTGAGGTACCCATTGACTGGTCCATATTGTGATGTCACCCGCCGGAGAGTCCGGGAGTGAGACGCGTGAGGAGAACCTGCTTCCAGCTGATTACTGACTGGGAAGCCAACGCTGCTGGACTCTGAGTGGTCATATCGCTTGTGTTCCATTTCGAGCATGTGATTTGAATGGGCTCACTGCTCGTATGTATTTTTAACATTAAATGGTTTTACACTACATAGTTACATAGTAGATGAGGTTGAAAAAAGACGTACGTCCATCAAGTTCATCCTATGCTAAATTTAGACAACAGATACTTTATCCTATATCTATCCTTACTTATTGAGACTACTATACCCTTTCTTCCTTCTATGGTCGGGTGAGTTCCTGCTGAAATCACTACTGATCCAGATTGAAATGATCTGAAAACGCTTGAAAATCATTGTCACCACATGAGTGGGCACTCACTAGATTTATCACCTTGTATTCTTGTATTACACATTTGCACTATGTATGTTTTTTTCTTTTTTCATGCCTATGGGGAGTTTGGGCTTTGGAGTGTTTTCTGTGACATCATATAATGAAACATCTAATTCTGCATCTGGGTCCCTTAAATATGAATTTTTTTTTGTTTTTACATACTGTAGATTACATTTATATAGATAATGCTGTGTCAAATGTAAGAAGCATCAATGCTAACCTCATACACCTTATTAATATCAATGATCTATTTAAGTCTGTCATTCTCCCTCATGTATATTATTTATTTATACCTGTTTCCTGAATATATATATCTCTCACAGGAAACAGCAGGCACTCCACTGGTAAGTCCATAAAGTTACTGTAGGTGCTTGTCCCATAAAGTAATAATAAGATATACAGTTAGGTCCGGAAATAATTGGACACTGATACAAGTTTTGTTATTTCGGCTGTGTACCAAAATAAATTCAAGTTACAGTTTAAATGATGAATATGGCCTTAAAGTGCAGTCTATCAGCTTTAATTTGAGGGTATTCACATCCAAATTGGAGGAAGGGTTTAGGAATTACATCTCTTTAATATGTAGCCCCCTCTTTTTCAAGGGACCAAAAGTAACTGGACAATTGACTCAAAAGCTGTTTCAGGGACAGGTGTGGGCTATTCCTTCGTTATTTCATCATCAATTAAGTAGGTAAAAGGTCTGGAGTTGATTCCAGGTGTGGCATTCACATTTGGAACCTGTTGCTGTGAACCCACAACATGCGGTCAACGGAGCTCTCAATGCAAGGGAAACAGGGCATCCTTAGGCTACAAAAAGAAAAAGAAAATCCATCAGAGAGATAGCAGGAACATTAGGAGTGGCCAAATCAACAGCTTGGTACATTCTGAGAAAAAAAAGAACGCACTGGTGAACTCTGCAACACAAAAAGGCCTGGACGTGCACGGAAGACAACAGTGGTGGATGATCGTAGGATCCTTTCCATGGTAAAGAAAAACCCCTTCACAACATCTAGCCAAGTGAAGAACACTCTCCAGGAGGTAGGCATATCATTATCCAAGTCTACCATAAAGAGAAGACTTCATGAGAGCAAATACATAGGGTTCACCACAAGGTGCAAACCATTCATAAGCCTCAAGAATAGAAAGGCCAGATTACACTTTGCCAAACAATATCTAAAAAAGCCAGCCCAGTTCTGGAACAGCATTCTTTGGGCAGATGAAACTAAGATCAACCTTTACCAGAATGATGGGAAGAAAAAAGTATGGAGAAGGCTTGGAACGGCTCATGATCGGAAGCATACCACATCATCTGTAAAACACGGTGGAGGCAGTGTGATGGCATGGCTTACAATGGCACTGGGTCACTAGTGTTTATTGATGATAAGACAGAAGCAGCCGGATGAATTCTGAAGTGTATAGGAATATATTGTCTGCTCAGATTCAGCCAAATTCAGCGAAGTTGATTGGACGGCGCTTCACTTTACAGATGGAAAATGACCCGAAATATACTGCGAAAGCAACCCAGGAGTTTTTTTAAGGCAAAGAAGTGGACTATTCTGCAATGGCCGAGTCAATCACCTGATCTCAACCCGATCGAGCATGTATTTCACTTGCTGAAGACAAAACTTAAGGCAGAAAGACCCACGAACAAACAACAACTGAAGACAGCTGCCGTAAAGGCCTGGCAAAGCATCACAAAGGAGGAAACTCAGCGTTTGGTGATGTCCATGCGTTCCAGACTTCAAGCAGTCATTGCCTGCAAAGGATTCTCAACAAAGTATTAAAAATGAACATTTTAGTTATGATTGTGTTAATTTGTCCAATTACATTTGAGCCCCTGAAATAAGGGGACAGTGTATGAAAATGGTTGCAATTCCTAAACGTTTCATAGGGTATTTTTTGTTCAAACCCTTGAATTAAAGCTGAAAGTCTGCACTTCTATTGCATCTCGGTTGTTTCATTTCAAATCCATTGTGGTGGCGTACAGAGCCAAAATTATGAAAATTGTGTCGGTGTCCAATTATTTCCAGATCTAACTGTATAACGTGTGTGTGTGTATGTATGTATGTATACATATATATGTATACATACATACATACACGTGTGTGCATATACAAAAGTCCAAGGGGAAGGCCTCTCTGCTCTCCTGGGTCAGCACCCTTGTGTGCTATGGAAATGTCCATGTCCAGGTAGAGGTCGTGTCCCCTTGTCTTGCTGTCAACATACAGTCCTTCTGTATGCATCAAGACATCTTTTCCTCTGGTCAGCCCAGTTGTGAACTAAGGAAATCTCCTTCCTGTTTCTCAGATAAGGCTTTTTCTAACAGTCCTAATCAGCCAGGTGGAGTCTGGTTGTTTGCCTGTGCAATTAACCAGCACACTGCTGGATTTTGAGGTAGCTTCTCTCAAACAGTGAAGTCCCTGTTACAGGGTTCAACTTCAGTTTTATTTATCAACCAATTCACTGAAACCATATCACCAGAGGTAAAGTAGTGAGGTAGTTCTGCAACATGACACAGTTACGTAGTTATGTAGTTCATGAGGTTGAAAAATTTACATAGGTCCAAGTTCAACCTATGCTAAATGTAGGTACCTGTAAGTAGGGGGCCCTTTGTGTCAGTCCTTTTTGGTCTTGGTTGGTGTCCGTTGAGGAGCCACCCTCTGGCGGGTTCTAGGGTTCGCTGTGCCCTAGAATAGAGATCTGGTTCCTGGTATCTTGTTGGCAGCACAAACCTTCTGTGTTCAAGATAAGGTTTCTGTGAGTCTCTTGCTGGCAACGTAATCTTTCTGTGCTAAAGAGACCTGCAGTTCAAGCCAGAGGCTTTTCTACCTATCTGATGAGCGAGGTGGATACTGTTTAATTGTCCCTAGCTGCAGTTAACCAACTCACTGCTGGATTCCTCAGACCAATTCAGGTTTTCTATTGAAGCCCTTTTAGACAGGGGTTAAGGCCCTGTTATAGACAACTACATTGGCCAGATAACACTAACCAACCTAGAATTGGTGATATAAATAAATATAAACATTGCAGAACATCTATAATAACCCCTTAGTAGTAGCTAGTAATAGTCAACCCATGACTATCGGGCACTTAAACTTCTAAAGGCTTAATATTGACACACATGTCTTTCATTCTGGTAAAATATTGTTTAATACATATAAAACAGACAGTAGGAATCACTCACAGAGTCCCCGGTCTTTAAGGCATGAAGTAAAATGGCTGCAGGTCCCGCAGTTGTCAAGGCTGAGTCAGCTGGAATTCCGGTGCTGGCATTTCTCATGTTCACTAGACACTAATATGATGCTGGTATCGGCCATCGTGTCTAGGACACGCCTCCCACAGTGATGACAATGGCACTCCGCTTATTCTTCCGGTCTCTCAGTTCTGATAGAAGTTTCACCTTACACTTTTCACAAAGACTATGGTTGCTTCATCTGGGGTATTCGGTGGTGTGATTCCTCCTGTCTGTTTTATATGTATTAAACTATATTTGACAAAAATTACACTGTTTGTTGTAAGTTAACTCCCTTTTGTGCCTAGAGGCATTCCTTTGCAATACATAGGTAGCCTTGAGCATCAAAGGGGTTCAATATTTGTTAGCTATATTGTTTTGTTATATATCCAGTTACATAACCACAATTGCATCGCTGTTTTTGAATACTGTAATGCTGATTTTTATGAGTTATCGGTTATTTGTATTGTTAGGGCTATTTAATGCTGAGTTCATGCAATTTTCATGTATGAATATTCACTTTTCATGCAATGAAAACCACTAACCATTAGTGAATAAATAATTCTTAGTCCATATTATTTGGACTACAGTATGTGAGAGGCTTCTTCAAGCATAACCTATGTTTGACATATAATTTAAAAAGTCTCGGTAACCACAGAAAGCTTTATGGAACAAATCTAGAGATTTCTGTACAAAGAATGTACAAGGCTGACCGTTATTCCCATTTCTTACATTTTCTTTAAAGGGTCAAGATTTTTCCCCACAAAGTGTTGCGATTATTGGCCACTCCATGGGTGGCCTTGTTGCAAAAGCATTACTTACGCTAAAGAATTTTAAGCCTGAACTGATAAACCTCATCATAACACAAGCTACGCCTCACGTTGCGCCAGTATTGCCTGCAGATCATTATCTCACCGGTAAGTGTCTTTTTTTAACTCAATTTTTTTATTGGGTACAATCATGTCAAACAGTACATACAAGGGTGTCATGATCCCATGACAGTGGTGCTTTCAACAATCTGACAGGGACCCAATAACTTTTTCCATTTTCTTGGGAGTGGTGACTGGATGGGAGGGGGAGGGGAGGAGGGGGAGGGGGGAAGACTCACATGGGAGGGGGGGGAAGGGGGGGGAACCTAGGAGAGAGAGGGGGGGGGGTGTGGGTGGCGCGCTCCTACCTCCGCGACTGCCTATGGGTATATTTATTTTGTTAGCCACGGGTCCCAGGTGTTTAGAAATTGGGGTATTTTCTTTTGGAGCAGAGCGGTCAGTTTCTCCATTGACATAACTTCGTTAATTCTGCTAGTGACAGTGGTTCTAGAGGGAGCTTTAGTCTGCTTCCAAGCGGCAGCGATGGAACACCTGGCTGCCGTCAGTATGGCCGTTATAAGTCTGGACATCGGTGGATGGAGGTCATCAACAGGTTTGTTCAGCACCAGGGTCACCGGGTCTAGGGGTAGGGTTAGTCCCGTGACCTCTCGTATGAGCCTCTGGATCATGGCCCAAAATTTCTGAATCTCCGGACATGACCACCAAATGTGGGCCATGTCCCCCTTTTGACCACATCCCCTCCAGCACAGATCAACTGCGCCTGGGTAGATCTGGCTCAGCCTAGCGGGGGTCAGGTACCATTGGAATAGAATTTTGTATATATTTTCTTTTGTTGTTGTGCAAATTGAGGTTTTAGAGGCTTGCTCCCAGATCTCCTCCCAGTCCTCCGGATCTATTGAGAGGCCCAATTCCTCGGACCATCGTTGCATATATCTATGGTTGGGTGGGCCAGACTGGGGTACTAATCCTTTATATATTTGAGAGATCAGGCCTTTTTGATAGGTTGTTTTGGCGCAGAGGGTTTCAAATCTGGTTAATTTAGGAAATTTGGAAGTTGGTGAGAGGGATAGGAGAAAATGTCTCACTTGCAGATATTTAAATAGGTGGAGGCCCTGTATCTCGTATTTGTCCCTAATCACCTGATAAGTAGCGATCTCATCTTTCCGCAGCAGATCGGCCACCATCCTAATGTTGTGACCCTGAAATTGGTCAAATTGGCTTGGAGAACACCCTGGAGGGAATTTGGGGTTTCCAAAGATGGGGGTGAGCTGTGAGGGGGATGCTACCAGACCGTACTTCCCTCTACATTTAAGCCATACCTCCCACGTGCATCTCATTGCTCCCAGGGCAAACCTTGGTGGTTTATCCCCTCTGCTGCCAGTGGGCCACATTGCCATTTGGAAGGAGAGGGGGTAGGCGTAGTGAGACTCTATCTCTAACCAAGAAGCTAGGGCCGGGTCGCAATTCCAAACTACAGCCTGCTTCAGCTGTGCTGCGATGTAGTATTTTGCAATGTCGGGGACCCCCACACCTCCTCTTTCTCTAGACGAGAGCATCACTGACCGAGGGACTCTGGGCCTTTTGTCATTCCAAATAAATTGGAGAATTAGAGACTGCATGTTTTTAAGCGCTGTTTGTGGGACCGGGATTGGAAGGGTTTGGAAGTTATATAACAGTCTTGGGAGAACGTTCATTTTTACTGCCGTGATTCTCCCAAACCACGATATTTGGTGTTTTTTCCAGATCTCTAGGTCTTTTTTGATCTGGTTAAATAGAGGTGGGTAGTTATATTGGTATAGGGAGCTGTAGGAATTGGAGATTTTAACACCCAAGTATTTAATGTGGGTGGGGCTCCATCGATATTTATAGTTGGCTTGAATAAGGGTCCAGTCCTGGGGGGGGAGGGATAAATTTAGGGCCTCAGACTTGTCCATGTTTACTTTGTAGTCAGATACTTGGCCGAATTGAGTTAGGTGTCGTTGAAGGTTGGGGAGGGAGGTATGGGGGTTCGCGAGGGTCAAGATCACATCGTCTGCAAACAGCGAAATTTTGTGTTCTCTATCTCCAATTTGGATACCTTTTATGTTGGGTTCGTCCCTGATCTTGGCTGCTAGGGGCTCTATAGTTAAGGCGAATAATAGAGGGGAGAGTGGGCAGCCCTGTCTAGTCCCATTTCTGATCTTTATTGGGTCCGAAAACCCACCTGCCAATTTGACATATGCTGTTGGGTTATGGTAAAGAGCTCTCACTCCTTCCAGGAAAGGTCCTGAGAATCCAAACCTCAGCATGGTCTGGTCTAGGAAGGACCACTTGATCCTGTCGAACGCTTTTTCAGCGTCGAGGCTTAGAATCATTGCCCTGGTCCCAGTGAGATGCACGTGGTCTATTATATCCACTATTTTACGTGTGTTGTCGGAGGCCTGTCTTCCGGACACAAACCCTACTTGATCTACATGTATGAGTCTAGGGAGAATTGGGTTTAGCCTGTTTGCCAGGATCTTACTGTAGATTTTGAGATCGGTATTCAGCAGGGATATGGGCCTATAATTCCCGCAGAGGAGAGGGTCTCTTCCCTCTTTGTGAATAATCGCTAAGTTTGCCGCTGTGATAGTAGAGGGTATCGGCTCTCCTTGTAGGAACGAGTTGTACATTTGGAGGAGGTAGGGGGATAGGATAGGTAAAAACAGTTTATAATAGCTATTAGAAAAGCCATCTGGGCCCGGGGTTTTTGCTATCTTGAGGGATTGTATGGCTAGGGACAGTTCCTCTTGATTTATTGCTTTGTTTAAGCTCTCAGTCTCTTCTGGGGTGAGTGTGGGTAGGCTACACTGCTCTAGGTATTGGGTTATTTTAGTGATATTAACTGGGTCCTGGCCTGGGGGATGGAGGTTATACAGGTCTGAATAAAATTTCGCGAACTCTCGTGTTATCTCCTTCTCTAGATATGTGACCTGTCCTTTATTTGTCTGAATTTTTGCGATCTGGGCTTTTGCTCTGGCACCCCTTAACTTCGAGGCCAGGAGCTTGTCGGCTTTGTTGCCTTTGTCAAAGTATTTTTGTTTAGACCATCTGAGGGCTTTTTCAACTTCCTCTAGCTGTGTCTGTTTGAGGGCAGCTCTGGCTAGTGTTAGTTGCTTTAGTGTCGTCTTGGAGGTTGAGATTTTATGTTGGGCTTCTAACTGGGAGATTTTTTCTGTAAGCTCTTTTTGGAGTTTGAGTTTTTTTTTTTTTTTTGTATGAGGCTATAGAAATTAAGTCTCCCCTGATAGTGGCTTTATGTGCCTCCCATAGCATAGCTGGGGTTGAAGCAGTGCCTTTGTTATACTTAAAGAAAGATACCAACTTTTGGCGAATTGAGGTCTCGGTGTCGGGGCAATTAAGAAGGGAGTCATTGAGCTTCCATTTATATTGGGCATGTTTGATAAATGGGAGGGATAATAAAAGATCAATGGGTGCGTGGTCGGACCATGTGATCGGCCCGATGTTGGACTGGGAGGAGGCCTGGAAGACGTTGCTGGTGCCCAGAAAATAATCGATCCTCGAGTAGGACTGATGAGGGGTGGAGAAGAAAGTGTAGTCCCTCTGGCCCTGGTGCTGAGCCCTCCATATATCGATCAGTGAGTAACTTTCCATAATATCCCGGAATTGCTTAGCCTTTTTCTGGGCCTGAGTGCTGCTCTGGGAGAGTGTGTGGTCTGGGCTTGTTTGGCCAGGGCCGGATTTATCATTTTTGTATGAGGCCACCATATTAAAGTCTCCTCCAATGATCAGAGAGGATAGAGATTGTTGGTCTAGGGTTTCTAGTAGGCTGTTCAGGAATTGAATTTGATTGGAATTAGGGGCGTATACATTGACAATTGTGATCGGGGACCCTGCCAAGGTGCCCTGGAGTATGAGCGAGCGTCCTTCGGGGTCTTGGTGAGATTTTGTCAGAACAAATGGGACCCCAGCCCTAAAGAGGATAGCTACTCCTCTTTTTTTGCTAGGAGAGGAGGCGTAGTATGCCTGGGGGAATACATTTTTAAATGTGTTGGGGGGCGTCTGGGTGTTAAAATGAGTTTCCTGTATTAGGACTATATCGCCTCGGGATCTTTTGAGATCTGTGAGGACTAGTTTCCTTTTTTTTACAGAGTTAAGGCCTTTGGCGTTGATTGAAATTAGTTTAATGGAGGCCATTGTTTTTCTTATGGTGTTTTCAGGGCACTAGGCCCTGTGACTCCTATTTTTCCCATGTCAGGAGTTCGGAACCGGGGGGCGACGGATAGACCTGAACCCTCGGTAGAGGGGGTCGCGGAGGGAGGGTTTGCGCTGGGGATAGGGGTAGTAGGGGAGGGACACATATAAGGGGGGGGGAAACTGGGTGGGCCTTGAGTAGGCCTATAAGAAGTAACCTTTGACACTTTCGTGAAAAAGGAGGTGGGGCGGGGTGCCCCTGGGGGGACTTCCAGAGACATGGGCCTGTCTCGGAGCACTGTGTTAGTCCCTAGACCCTCCATTCTGTAAATGGGGGGGACCACTAGTTGGGGGGGGGTGGGCATGGGTAGTTTCTTTGTTTCTAGTGGTAATCAGGGGCGTACCCTTATCTAGATTGGTCCTGGTATACTAAGTACCTGAGATGACTCTTTGACCCGCTTACTCTGAGGCTCTGTATGTGTTTACCTGGGTTAAGCATATGTAATCACTTAGTTCGCTAAATAGCTTATAATAGGGAGGGGGGAGGGGGGGGGGGAGCAGGAGGGGTACTAGGGCAGAGGATGGGGGGGGGTAGGGAGGGGGAGGGGAATCCGCAGGGGATGCATATTCACATAACATTTTCAACAGTATCGTACATTTGTATACCATCCTACTAATATTGAGAGAGAGAGGGGGACCTCTTAATATACTGGCTCCCCTCTAGTTCTGCATTTTGTCGTCTCGTCGCTGACTTCTTGTTTCATATATGGGGGGGAAAAGTGGGGGGTGGGGAGGTGCAGAGGAGGGGGTGGGGTGGTGCAGAGGGGGGAGGGGGGGGGGGGAAGGGGGTGGGACGCCTGTTGAGTTCGTATACGTGGGGGGGGTGGAGGAGGGGGGGGGTGGGAAGAAGGAGGGGGAAAGGAGGGGAGGGGGGGAGGGGGGTGATAGTAGTAAAAAGAGGGGGGAGTATTTATTATGTGAGAGTTTAGGCGACATTATATCTGTGAGGTTCTTTTGACTGAAAGTCTCAGTCTGAAATCTAATGGGAGAGCGCCCTCACATGGTCACCGGTAAGTGTCTTTTAATGTATATATTTATGCTAGGAATAAATGCCATATAGTTTCAGTAACTAACAGGGTCACTGACAGCTTTTTTTTGAGCCTTGGACTAAAGTATCCACAGTCTCTGTTAGCGACCCTCTCTTTAGCCTCCCCCTACCCTCACCTCTCCACCCTTTCCTCACTCGCTCCCTGTCCCCCCTCTCTCCCACCTCTCTTCTCTCACCCTCTCTCTTCCCTTTCTTCTCTTCCCTCCCTCTTCCCTTTCTTCCCTCCCCTCCCCTTCTCTCTCAAGGCCCCTATCTTTTATGCCCACTCCCTCACTCAACATCTCTCACTCCCCTCTCTCTCACACTCCCCCTCTCTCTTTCTCTCAATTCCCCCTCCTTCTCTCTCTCCCCTTCTCTTCCCCATCCTCTCTCCCCTCTTTCTCTCACTTTCTCTCTCTCGCCCCTCCCCCTCTATTTCCCCCAATCTCTCTCCTTCTCTCTCCTTCTCTCTCCTTCTCTATACCCTTTCTCTCTACCCTCTCTCTCTACTCTCTCTCTACTCTCTCTCTCTCTCTCTCTCTCTCTCTCTCTCTCTCTCTCTCTCTCTCTCTCTCTCTCTCTCTCTCTCTCTCTCTCTCTCTCTCTCTCTCTCTCTCTCTCTCTCTCTCTACGCCCTCTCTCTCTCTACGCCTCTCTCTCTCTCTCTCTCTCTCTCTCTCTCTCTCTCTCTCTCTCTCTCTCTCTCTCTCTCTCTCTCTCTCTCTCTCTCTCTCTCTCTCTCTCTCTACGCCCTCTCTCTCTACCCCCTCTTTTTCTTGCCCTCTTTCTCTACCCCCTTGCTCTTTCTCTACCCCCTCTTTCTTTCTCTCTCTCTACCCCCTTGCTCTTTCTCTCTACCTCTTTCTCTCTACCTCTTTCTCGATTGTGGGAATGCTGTGAGAATGAGGCTGCTGGGTTGGAGTGTTGCAGTGAGTGAATGTTTGAGCTCTGTCTTCAAACTTTTTCTCTGGCTTGGTTTATCTTATAGCCTTTATTGTTTGGAGTTGTTTTCTATATAGCTGACTTTGTGTCAGCTTTTGGTCTTGGCCACTATGGGGACTCCCCCAATTAGTTTTGGGAATTTAACCCGTAAGCATGGGTTAAAATGTATGGTAGATGCTTACATTTCCGTGAAGGAATGTGTGTTTGCTGTGGGGAAAATTGTAGTTTTGAGAATATTAAATCGGCTTCCTGAATTAATAAAGCTGTAGTAGTTTTTTTGAGTAGTACTGCACTTGTACATTCGGTTGTTGAGCAAGGGTTTCAGATTCATGGCTGTGTGTTTTAATGTGTTGCCTTTATCCAGTCCATCAGTTAAAGTTACTCTGTATTATGTTCCCCCATTTGTAAGTAGTGAGAAGTTAATGCAGGATTTATCTTGCTATGGTAGAATTATTTCTTCTATTAAAATTAATCCTTTGGGGTGCAAAAAGCTGAAATTAAACATGTTATGTCTTTCAGGAGGCAGGTGTTTATGATTTTGAATTAATCTGTGAAAAGTTTAGACCTGGTTTTGAAACATAACATTGAGGGCCTTGATTATGTGATGTATGCGAGTACTGAGTCCATGAAGTGCTTTGAGTGTGGGGAAATTGGTCACTTGAAACACGCTTGCCCTATTTTGAATACTAGAAAAGGTCAGGGTGAGAATGGTACTGGTCACAAAAAAGATGCAGGTGAGATGCAGAGGCTGCTGCTTCAGCGCAGAGTGAGGAGGTTACTGTGGGACATGCACAGATTGCTGTTATTGCATGCAGTGAGGTGGACACTGTGGAAGGTGCCACAGCGCAGACTGCTGTTAGAGGGCAGCATGGAAAAGACAATGAAAAAATGGCGTGTGAAAAAGCACGGACTGGTGCAGCATGCAGCTGACTGTGAGGACATGGAGTGTGAAAAGATAAGCAAGAAGAGAGTTTTGGAACAGGAGGAAGATGAAAGAATTCTCGAGGTAACTAAAAATACTGTTCTGAATGCTGAAGTTGCTGAGGCCACTTTTTCAGATGAGTCTGGGCCAACGGGAAAAAAATGGCTAAAATAGTGAATGTTTTGACTCATAATCTGCCTGAACATGCTTTGAGTATGGAGGAAAATTCACTGCCAGTGGCAACCACTAGTTTTGCTCTGCAGCCCTGTATTGGTGTGGAGGAAAGATCTGAGTTGGAAGCTACACCTTGTCTGTTTGCACTGCCCAGCCCTCCAGTAAGTCTGTCTGCAGTATCCAATGACTCAAATGCTTCAAAAATAGTTTTTGTGGGAGCAGAAAGTGACGTATTTGAGTCTTCGGACGATGAAGAATATGAGTATGCTACCGATAACGCACAGTTTCTGACCTTCCCTCAAGTCAGGCCTTTAAGGGCTCTCAGTATAGTCTGACTGAGATTAGGGATTTCCTTAACCAGATTAAGGGCAGGCGGGGTGTTGAAGTGCAGGATTATTTCCCTGGTTTGCAGTTATTTGTGGACTCAGTTAATCTCATTCTGAAGAAAGGTTCTCTGATAAATATTGATAAACAAAAACGGTATCGTTTAAGTTATTGCAAAAGGTTAAAAAAACAAATTGCAAAGTAAATACTGCTGTTTTTTGAATTTTGAAAGAATCATGGCTATTTTGGATTTCATTTTTTCTTTTGTTAGTGTCGTTTTTTGCTCACAGTGTGTTTTTTCCTCTTTTGCAATGCAAAAACTCCAAATTGGGACATTAAATATTAATGGTGGAAGAGATTTTAATAAGAGAGCAACTTTTAGTATTTTACTCAAAAAAAGTTAAATGTTCTTTTTTTTGTTTTTTTTTTGCAAGAGACACACTCTGATGATAACAATCCGCCTGATTGGGTTAAGGAGTCTAAAGGGGAGGTTGTTCTCAGTCATGGTACAAACACAAGTGCTGGAGTGGCTGTTTTATTTGCCCCAGGTGTGCTAACATGTAATGTTTCTATCAATGAGATTATAAAGGGACTCTGGGTCATCCCTTAGGGTTGGAGGAAAGGAGATTTCACCAGCAACAAAGGAAAGGGTTCTTTACAGTAAGGGCAGTTACAGTGTGGAATTCATTACCCATGGAGACTGTGATGGCAGATGCAATAGATTTGTTCAAAAAAAGGTTGGACATCTTTTTAGAAAGGAAAAGTATACAGGGATATACCAAATAAGTAAACATGGGAAGAATGTTGATCCAGGAATTAATCGGATTGCCAATTCTTGGAGTCAGGAAGGAACTTATTTTCCCCTTATGAGATTTCATTGGATGATATGATTCTGGGGTTTTTTGTTTGCCTTCCTCTGGATCAATAAGTAAGTATAGATATAGGATAAAGTATCTGTTGTCTAAATTTAGCATAGGTTGAACTTAATGGACGTACGTCTTTTTTTCAACCTCATCTACTATGTAACAATACCAACAGTAATATTTTGGTCCAGGTGATGATCAGACGTATTTTTTGAAAATATTTTCACTGGCTACTGTATAGGTTTTGTTTTTGTATGTCTGTATGAATAAACTGGGCCATAATGGCTATTCCTGAAGAATTTGCAGTTTTATTTGAATCCTATATATTTAAATTATTGATGTAAAATGATTTCGATTTCAAATTTTATTTTACAGATTTTTATGCTTTGGTGAACAACTATTGGATTTTAAATGCCTATGAACTCAGAAATATAACAACGCTTTCTGTGGCTGGAGGATATAGAGATTACCAAATTCGCTCTGGATTGACTTTTCTGCCGGGATCAAACCTTCATAATAGTGCCTTATCTGTTGTGGTAAAATACCTCTATTCTAATCCGTTAATTAAAAACAAAACACAGGATGAATGATATTGTGTTGTTTGTCTTGGCAAATGTTGAAACCATTCACAGGACTATATGGTTGGACGATATTTTTATAAAATGAACAAATGAGAACTGTTTGGTAATATCACCCACACAGGTGCATCAGGCTTAACTGTCCCTTTGAAGTGCGTTTGATTGAGTACACCATAATATTCGCTATAGTGAATGGGTTTACTACTGAGACAGATAACGAACTAAATAGAATAGATGAGGAAATGGCAAGGGGTTATGGAGGTAGAATGGGGGGCAAGTACGAGTTTGACAAGCAGCAAGACACCCATATTAAATACAGAGAATACTAGAACACTTCTAAAGACAAACCAAATTGGCGCAGAAAGGAAGGAACAGATAAGACAATAGTTAAGGCTGAAAAAAAACTTAAATGCATGGTTGCTAATGATGGAAGCTTGACAGATTAAAATGGTGGAGCTTGAATTAATAGGTATAAGTGAGCAGTATATCATAGGCATTACTGAAACATGGTGGGGTGAAACTCATGACTGGGCAGTTAATTTAGAGGGTTATTCCCTTTTTCGGAAAGATCGAGCAAATGGAAGAGGGGGTGGAGTATGCTTATATGTTAAACCGGATCTAAAACCCATTATAAGGGAAGATGTTTATGAAGGGAATGATAAATGTAGAGACCTTGTGGATAGAAATTAGCAGTGGAGGTACAGTAAAAGTATAAAGAAAATGTTTGTAGGGATATTCTATAAACCACCAAATATCTGTGAGATTGAGGAAGCTAAAATATTTTTGCAAATTGAGAAGGCATCAAAACTTGGTCATGTTTGCATAATGAGTGATTTTAATTATCCAGACATAGACTGGGGCAATGAGATTAGCATTACAGCATAAGAAACAGAAAACATAGGGGAGCACAGGATTAGAGGTATATAGAACACAAATGTGTGTAAATACAGGTGAATACCCAGAGGCAGGCTGCTGAATTGTAGCCTGCCCCCTTATACCACACTGCAGTGCACAGGGGTTTACTTAACCACGGTCAATGCACTTGCTGTGTGGTTTACAGGCAGTGGAAAAAAGGGGGGAGAGTGGGGGTGGGAGGGGGGGTATTGTGGGTTTAAGTTAGAATACTACAAACCCTCACACGGCCATATGTAAGTGGTACACATGTAGGGTAATTTCCTCTCCTCCTCCCTTCTCTCCCCGGTGGTCTAGATGTGCTTATCCTCAAATCCTGATGGTTCTTGTGTTCCTTCGTCTTGGGGTATAACCCCACCAATAGTGTTGAGGCCAGAGATGAGTGTTAGATTGTAATCAAAACAATTTAATAGCATAAAAAAAAATCTAAACTCTCATTACAAATAGTCCCAGTCAGCGACCGCTCCATGTTTGCGCCGTCTGCGACACCCCCTACGTCCCTGCTCCCGCGTCCGGTTCAGTGGCTTGGAACGTAGCTGAAACGCAGGCAGCACAGGCTCCTACGGTGGCCTCTCTGGTCCTGTTCACGGAGCTATGCGTTTCGCCGTGACAACGGCTTCGTCAGGCTCCTGTATCGCTGTCTGTTCAGCCTTCCTTTAAGTAAATCCTCCTCATGATTGGACATCTTTCTCACGTGGGAAGATGTTAAGTTGCCGCCCACCCCTCAGCTCTCTACACTTGCATACTATAGCTGTAATCCGGCAGACCTCAGACGCTGTCACCATTCCATTTGGACCACCAATGTTTATATTATGGGGAAAGTGCGAGCGAGCAGAAGGGGGGTGGGGGGATAAGCTAGTCCTTTGCCTCCATAGTTTTTAAAGGGACAGTTCACTTTGTTTTGAATTTGTTAGTTTCCCTCCATTTTTTCACTCCTGTATTAACCCATTCACTTCCTTCAGGGGGTGTGCTTATATCCCACATTTCAGAATTCAGTCCATTGTTTTGCCCTAAGGCAATGATCAAGTTCATAGGAAGTTGTGAAAAGTCCAATGCAGTTCTAATACTATACCCTAACATAATCACATAGGACTCACTCCCTTACATAGACTCAGTTCAAAATGACCAGTGTGGAATATGTTCTAGAATCTATTAAAATACATTATACAAAGAACATTAAACATTATGCAATAATAAATTATAAAAAAAATACACAAATGTTCAGACCCCTGTACATATAGCTTCATATTAAATATTACACATTATTTTTACCAACTAAACCACATATACAGAATATAAAAAATGCACTTGTTCTCTCGTTATTAAAATCCACATTTTCAACCATCTTAATATTTAGTAGATCATTCTTTGATGATCTTAAAATATCTACAGAATTCTCAATAAATTGGATCCTTTGAGATCTTTACAAAAAATATAGACAAGACTTTAATAAGCCTAAAAAACTTCTCGAATAGGGAAAGCAAGGGCTCCAGAGACTTTACATATTAATACTTATATAATATAAATATAAAGGAGATAAGATAAAAAAACAAAACTTTCTTCAAAGAAGTAGATGCAAACAATTACCTGGCGCCAAAAAGAAAATCATAAAATGTGAAAAGACAGATATTTGAATCTGACCATACATGAACTGTCCAGTCCAATTTTCAGAATCCTTCAGACGTACTTGAACGAAGTCTCACAACATGTGGAAGGAAACACAAAGATATCCAATCATAGCGCATACCATATAGACTGTTGATTGCAACACACTAAAAACTAAACTGACAACACCTGACAGACAATACTAAACATTAACATACACAATCGCAACACCAAAGATAAATGCCTGATGATAAGCTCAATATAAACCGATTTAATTAAAAATAATGCATAAATAATAAAACAAATTATAACATACACAAGGGATATGTGACTGAAGGTGACTGGTCCGGTTGGGCAAAATTGGAAACCTACTCACATGAAGCAGATTTCAAACGGGCACTGCAAAGATGGTCTAAATCGATCAGGTGGGTGGCAACGTCTGGTAGAGAAAATCCTTTCCTGAACCCTAAGGACCGCCGTCGCAGGTCCCGCCGCTCAGTTACCAGCACCGCGACACCCCCTGCTCGGAGGAGGAAGAAATAGGAACCACCGCCTGAATCCGACGGAGTCCCAAGCCGCAAGACAACACGTGTGTCTAGCGTGCACGCGCACACGTGGGAGCGTCCCTTCTTCCAAATGCCACAAAGACAATAATAGGCTACGATGGATAATGTGCTCCGCAGATTCGCCAGCCAGCATAAATGACAGTCACATAGAGAGTCCCCCAAAAACCCTACACGTTTCGTGATAGGCTCACTTCCTCAGGGGAATGAATCAAGTGGTCTGATTCTACTACCTTACACAATTTAGTATCATCAGCAAAGATGGAGACTTTGCTCTCGATGCCAACCTCAAGGTCATTAATAAACAAGTTAAAAAGCAGGGGTCCCAGTACCCTGAGGTACTCCACTCACGACTTTAGCCCAACCTGAAAAAGTTCCATTTATGACAACCCTCTGTCTATCCTTCAACCAGTTTTCAATCCATCTTCAAGGTGAAGATGAAGAGGATGAATGAACTATATCGCCATGTATTTGAAGAGGCCAACTAAAGCGCTAGGATCATCGGCATATTCTGAGTCTTTGACCACAACTGCTCCAAATGATGGAATTTCCAGGGGTGTCACAGCCTCAAATGCTCACTGATGGTCCATGTCCACACATCACCAGTTACCTCACCCCAACAGTACACGCATTGCACCTTGCTAGAAGCTGAACTAGATGGGGTGGACTGTGGTACCCACCTGGGCCTGGTGTGCCGTTGAGGAAGAGTGAGTGACCTCCTTCGAGGGGTCGTGGTGGCTCTCCTACGATGACCTAAAGTGGGAACCTCATGTCTATAGATAGATTTGAACACAGAGGGTCACTGAGAGCACCTCTCCCAGAGGTCAGGGTGATGTCTATACAGATGTTGCTGCAGAGCAGTTGTCCCTAGGCAGTATCCACTCCTGCCCCTATACACCACAAAGGATGCAGTGGACCACTACAGAGTCGCACACTGTCCCATTCAAATAATTCTCACACCAAGTAGGTAGTTCCTCAGTGGACCGGCACACTCCTGTGATGCCTGCGACCTCAGGACAAAGGAATACCATGAATGCCAGCCTGGGGCTTACCACCGCAAAGTCTTTGAGAGGAACTGCCACACTCCGCCTTCTCACCTTTTGCCTTATTAAGCTCACTTAAAGAACCACCGTCACCACCAATGTCACGTTTACCCTCTTCAACAACAACTTTCTCATCCTCTAATCATGTCGGGTTTACAGCAGTCACATTGTCACTTGTAGGAGCACTCCTTATTTCTACCCTACCCACTCCTCATTTATGTAGTTTCTCTTCCTGACCCGTTACATCATCAGCAGGTGCTGATGCTTCCTCTTTCCCAGCTAGAGCAGCAGTGGAGGCGCTGGATGTAACACAGTCTGGTGGTGCAGCTAAAACCAGATCCACTGATTCAAGACCTGTCATGGGGTTCCATAATAGACTAAAACTGAGCCCTACTCCAGCTACACTGTACACTCCGCCTGACCTGCATGCGCACTTAACACATGCTGCTGCATTTCCTGCTCATACATCTGTTCAAACAACCTGAGGTCTATTACACAGAGGAAAGAGCTGCTAACAAAGGTTGTCCTGAGAGAAACTCACTCTCCAACAAACTGGGAATTACCTCCAAATCCCCAGAACTACAGTACCTGCTTCCTCTATGACACAGCTACTGTACTTCCAAAGAGTAAGGTTGAACTCAACTCCGATACAAACTTTTCCACTAACACAGGTGATACAGCAGTAAGAAAAGCTGGCTTTTAATGTGTGCATGTAGGGGGTGCAGCCACAGTACTACTGCTACTCATACTGCTGGTACCATGAAAAGCAACTGGTACATCTACTGCTGCTGAGGCTGTTCTACTGGGATGGCTATAAATAAAATAAATCTTTCTCTTGCTTAGTGCAACTGCAGAGTCTTTGCCTGAGTCACTACTCCATGCCTACCAATCCATGCTAATATAGCCAAACCCAGCCACCACCCTGCTTACTCTCCCAATTCCAACACCAGTAAAAGATTTGGGCATGGATTGTGCATGCACGCGAAACAAATGTAATATTAACATTAGATTTGGTGCATGTTGAAACTATTAATTTCACGTGCGCAAGAAACAAATATAATATAATATTTCCAACATTCGCTGAATTAAATGTTAATATTATATGTGTTTTGTGCGCATGCATGTTAAAATTGTTTTCGCTTTGATAAGAAACCATCAAAATTAAATCTTCTGATTTCCATGCTTTTGTGTAGATTTTTTTTATGAGAAACCACAAAGACGAATATTGGCGTGTTTGCGAATTTTTACACTAAAGCAAAGAAATGTTTTGCAATCCGAACCTGGACATATTCACCCATACCTATACAGTATGTGACTAATTTTTATTTATTTTTGCTTAATGTTAGGTGTTCTGTGTAATAGTATGCGAGGGTAAATATTTGAGCGATCTTGTCCTTCTACTAGCTTCTCAATGTATTTTTGTTTCATACACTTTGAGCAAACGAAATATCAATATAATCTTTGCTTTAACATTTTCTTCTACAGACCTCTGCAGTACCAAGAACATGGGCTTCAACAGACCATCTTTCTATAGTATGGTAAGCATTTTTAACCAAACATTCTAAGATTGGGCTCTTTGTGACGAAACGGGCAGCAGGGCAACTAGAAGTAAAGGTCAGGCCCTTTCCGGCTGTCCCTTTCCTCAGGGTCACTACTTGTCACACAAGGGTTAATTTTGGGCACTGGAGTTTTGCCTACAGTATGTATGTGTGTATATATTTCCAGGGAACTGTAAAATGTAAGACGTTTATTATATATGAATACAATGGTCTGGGCCATGTATGGATGCTTCAACAGGGGGCCAATTCAAATATTTTTTTCCCTCAGAGTAATGCCCCCCCCTTCTAGACACTTTTTTTTTTCATGCTTGGGATGGGGAAAACCATGTTTGGCATGTAGGCCCCTATTTGAGGGTTGTTTTTCAGGACATTGGAGGGTTGGGGCAAAGGCCAGTGTCCATAGATGGTCATGTTAAAAGGACACCTGCTTGGATTGTCCACAGAACAAACACAGAGCCCTGCACCATACCGCCAAAATTGCGCCATCTCATCCAACCTCGTGGATTGGATGATCACGACTGGCAATGTATCAAGCAGGACCTCCATTCTTTTCTGCCTTTTGGCTATCATCCCATGCCTCTGCCTACTTCCACCACTTATTTTGGGGTACCAGCTGTATCAGCTGTGGATCTGAAAATTCAGAATTTCCAAGAACTCTGGAAGGAGATTCAATCCAACCTTAGCAAATCTACCCTTATACAGAAGACGTATGCCGATAAGCACAGGAGACCATCACTGAGTCTCCAACCCGGTGGACCATGCATGGCTATCCACAAGGACATTTCGCCTTAAAAAGTCTTCAGACAAATTGGGCCCTAAATGTATTAGCCCATACAGGATCAAGAAAAAGATTAATCCTCTCTTTAGAACTGGAAATGCCCTCCGAAATGAAGATTCCTTATGTGTTCCCTGTGTCGCTTCTCAAGCTGTTGTTCCAGAATTCCGTCTCCTGCCCTATACATACCGCTCGACCAGAAGGGAAGGAGGAAGGGTATCTGGATTTAAAAATTCACTGCATCCTTGACTCGTGTAAATCGTATGGCATCCAGTACCTCGCCCACTGGAAGGGGTATGGTCCTGAGGAGAGGCCATAGGTGTATAGCAAACCCATTCATGCCTCGCCTTTATCTCAACTTTCCATCGGGGTTCCCTTTTGAAGCCCAGATTGGATGTCCGGAGTTTTCTCCTACAGGAGGGGGGTACTGTGAGGACCTGACATTGCAGCCTTTCCCCTAGGGCACAGGAGCATTCGTAAAATTATAGACATTCTGGTTTCATTGCTTCAACCATGTTGGCAGAGATCTTGAGCTTGTTTTACGTTGCCATCTACAAAGATGGCCAAATACAGGAAGTGAATTAATTCTTTCTGAACTATGATGGAGACTAGTAATAGGCTACGCCTATCCTATCCCTTTTATATAGCAACTGTTTGCTACCAGCCAGTGCCCGAGCAAGGTGTCTATTCCCTTGGATTCCCTGATCCATTGCGTGGATTTGGATCCTGCTTGGTCTTCCACCTGCCTTGAACTTGGACAGTGACCCCGACTAAGTTTACGGCACCCTGGCCCCGGGCTCTTAACCTGGATTGTCTCCTATCAGGACTCAGCCCCAAGACCTGTGGTCAGTGTCCACATCCTGCCTCAGCGCTGCAGGCAGCTTCCTGGTCTGAGACTAGTACCATCACACAATGATGACCATAAGTACTCTTGACCGATTTCATATCTCTCTCTGATATCACGATCGGCAAACAGCCAAACGTGTAGCCGTGCTCCCTCTCCTCTTATTGGCCTGTTCTTATCATCTGCCTTGCTCTGATAGGTTGAGCAACATTTCTCCATGCTTTAGAATGGGAGTAGTGAATCTAAAAATGCCGAGCCGCTTGGGAGTGCTAGGGCAGTCCATAGTTCATTTTGGTGAAGTGGAGACTAACTGGAAATACGAGCAGGCGGCAAGAAAAGGCGGTTGGATCGACAGACAACTTGATTTGCAGGAGACATCCTGGGTAAGCTTTCTTTGGCAGCGCCCAGCACCGTATAAATTAGGAGTCCCCTGTTTACCCCATAATTGCTATAATTAGTGTGAGTGTTTTTTGTGTGTTTTTAAATGTGTTCCTAAGTTTTTGATGTTCTCTGTTGGCTCTTGCCGGAATGAAGCCCTGTTTATTTATCCTTGTACTGTGATTCCTGTGTAAATTGTCTTGTCTCCCGTGACGACACGTTCCTGGTGTTAGCAGTGGGATGAACACAGGCTCTAATTCTTGTGGGCATTTCATTTCCTAGCGAGATCCTAACTGATCAGGAGGCGCAGTTCATGTTAGAACTGCTCCCATGTCTCTGGGCGGGGTTAAGCAACCCCCTCACTACCATCCCCAGACGAACGGACTGTGTGAGTGGTTTAATGTCTGAGTCGTCCGGTTTTCCCCCTTTTGAGCTTCTGTATGGACGCCAGGTATGTGGATCCCTTGAGGGATAGGAGGGTGAGACCGCCACGACCGATTCCTCTTTCCTCTTTTATATAGTACGTGGTGGAGCTAAAGGAGCATTTAGCAGATCTCATTGGGTTGTTATAGTCTAATATAAGGGCGGCTCAGACTAAGCAGAAGCGCTGGTGTGAACGGAATGCCCACACCTGAGAATTCAACCCAGATGCTCGTTCTGAAGCCCACTTGTCAGAACAAGCTCATAGCCTGTACACAGTTATCCGTCAGGTGAATGTTACAAATTATGAGATTGGTCTGGATGAGGACCAAGTTAGGCAGTGGACCTACAGATGCAGAAGTAGGATAGTGTTGATATGATACTCGCCGTGGTCTAAGGTTGGAGATGTAGAATAGTCGATGTGCGTAGCTGAGGTCGAGGTATAGAGAAGGTGGGAGTACAGGTACAAAGCCGAGGTCGAGGATACTAGGAGACAAGACAAGGTTAGCAGAATTGCACAAGGCAAAGCAGGACACGGCAAGCGGGGTGCTTATTAGTATCACTTCGTCGCAGGTTAAAGCTGCAGCTCAGTCTTTTTTTTTTTTTAATTAATTTTTTTACTTTAATAGTTTAATGTGTGCAATCTCTATCTACCTAAAGAACTGTATAGCTGTCAGTCAATCCGTTCTCCATGTATTGATCGGCGAAATTTTTGTGACATAATAAAAGCTGGCATTTGTTTATAATTTGCCTCCGACAGTCAGTGGAAGACTCATGAATATTCATGAGTCTCCCAGTGACGTGTGCTCGCTCCCGATCTGCCGCTGTGTGGTGCCCCCTTCTGCCCGATCCCTGTGGCTGTCAGCCTGCGCGAGATGGAGGGGGCTTGTGCCGCCTGTAGGGAGGGGGGAGCGGGAGATGTGTCTCCCTTCTGCTCCGGTCCCTGTGCCTGCCTCCCTGCCCGCACGGGAGATGCAGGGGGGTTGCGCTGCCCCCGTGGGGGGTGGGGAAGGGAGGGGGGAGCGGGAGATGTGTTTCCCTTCTGCTCCGGTCCCTGTGCCTGCCTCCCTGCCCGCACGGGAGATGCAGGGGGGTTGCGCTGCCCCCGTGGGGGTGGGGAAGGGAGGGGGGAGCGGGAGATGTGTTTCCCTTCTGCTCCGGTCCCTGTGCCTGCCTCCCTGCCCGCACGGGAGATGCAGGGGGGTTGCGCTGCCTGTGGGGGGTGGGGAAGGGAGGGAGGAGCGGGAGATGTGTCTCCCTTCTGCTCCGGTCCCTGTGCCTGCCTCCCTGCCGGCACGGGAGATGCAGGGGGGTTGCGCTGCCCCCGTGGGGGGTGGGGAAGGGAGGGGGGAGCGGGAGATGTGCCCCCTTCTGCTCCGGTCCCTGTGCCTGCCTCCCTGCCCGCACGGGAGATGCAGGGGGGTTGCGCTGCCTTGTGGGGGGTGGGGAAGGGAGGGGGGAGCGGGAGATGTGCCCCCTTCTGCCCCGCTCCCTGTGCCTGCCTCCCTGCCCGTGCGCGTGGGAGATGCAGGAGGGTTGTGTCCCGGAGCAGTGGTGGCAGCAAGATGGTGATTGTGTGTGTATATATATGTGTGTGTGTGTGTGTGTGTGTATATATATATATGTGTGTGTGTGTATATATATGTGTGTGTGTGTGTGTGTGTGTGTGTGTGTGTGTGTATATTAGTGTGTCACCACAAGTACCCAGTCACCCACCCACCCTCTCCCTCACTTATATCTGACTTTTTTTACTAGATTAGTAAGGAACTATGTACAGTGACAAGGACTAGTTGTAGTAAAGTATAAATGTAATACAATAAATAAACTGTTATGTCAAAAACAAATGTTATTAGTTCTGACTAGGAATTTTATTCCATTTCTTTTTTTAAAAGGTGGGACTGGGGCCAGTAGATTTTTGGGTGATTTGTCTAGATAGAGGTGTGTGTGTGTGTGTGTGTGTGTGTGTGTGTGTGTGTGTGTGTGTGTGTGTGTGTGTGTGTGTGTGTGTACACACACACACACACACACAAGCGGTCTGACAGAAGTATTCTCTGACTTCCAGTGTCTGCCGCTGCTACAGCGTAACTCCTCCCTACCGCCCTCCTGTCCCGCTCCTGTCCCATTCACATGGTCCTCTTCTCCCTCCGCCACCACTGCTGTCCTCTGCCGCTGCCGAGCTTTGCTGCAGGATGCCGTCCTTCTCTCTCTCCGCCGCCGGCTGCTGTCCTCTGCCGCTGCCGAGCTTCGCTGCAGGATGCCGTCCTTCTCTCCCTCCGCCGCCGGCTACTGTCCTCTGCCGCTGTCGAGCTTCGCTGCAGGATGCCGTCCTTCTCTCCCTCCGCTGCCGGCTGCTGACCTTCGCTATATATCCATACATACATATACATACAGTATATATATATATAAAAAAAAAATATATATATATATATATATATATATATATTCTTCAGTATTTATTGATACCTTTTTTTTATTTGGAACAACAATTTGTGTCATGGGACAAGCTTTCAAGAGTTTTCCTCTTCCTCAGGTCAAGCAATACCATAAATATATACGCACATAAACATGCGCACACACAGTGTATATGTGTGCGTGAGCGCATGTATGTGTGCGTGAGCGCATGTATACGCGTGCGCATGTATATGCGTGCGTGTGCATATATATCTATATCATACAAACACATACATACTGTACACACCTAAGCTCCGCAGGGCCCTGTGCCTGCAAAATGTCTCTGTAAAGTGCTATGTAAAACTAGCAGCGCTATACAAGAACAAGCCATTATTAATTTTAATAACACATTGAATTGTACACATTCACATAAAATTAAATATACATATTGTTTACAGTATTATATATACAGATTTGATTTTAACTGAGTTGTTAATATTTAACATTAACTACACACGTGCAATGGAATAAGGTTTAATTAATTCTGAGCTACTCTCCTTTTCTGCTGCTGCTCTGTCAGTTCTGGGGGAAGATCATGTGACCAGGCAACGACTGATACATTTGTGCTCATGTACGTGCACAGCTGTGGTGGGGGCAGGACTCACAAAGGGGGTAAGCCTAGTCGCCAACGCTCCCTTACCCCCCCCCGCCCGCTCCCTTACCCCCCCGCCCGCTTCCTTACCCCCCCCGGCCGCTAACTCCCCGGCCGCTGGGGGGCCAAGCAGCCTCGGATCTGCGCCAGTCCCACTCTCCACCACCTCTCACTCCCGTTGTGTGTGTGTGTGTGTGTGTGTGTGTGTGTGTAGGGACATTTTACTCCTGCCAACAATTTGTGCCTCACTTTCACCCCACCCCCCCCTACCCCTGTCCTTCACCCCCCCTACCCCTGCCCTTCACCCCTCTCTACCCCTGCCCTTCACACCCCCCTACCCCTGCCCTTCACCCCCCCTACCCCTGCTCTTCACCCCCCCCACGCCTGCCCTTTGACTGACGCACGCACACACCCTGACTGACGCACGCACACACCCTGACTGACGCACGCACACACCCTGACTGCTGCACACACACACACACACACACACACACACACACACACACATACACACACACACACACTGACAGAAACACACACACACACTGACACAAACACACACACACACACACACTGACACACACACACACTGACACACACACTGACACACACACACTGACACACACACACACTGACACACACTGACTGACACACACACACTGACTGACGCACGCGCGCACACCCCCACACCCACGCACACACACAGACTGACGCGCGCACACACACACAGACTGACGCACGCGCGCACACACACAATGAATGGTACACACACACACACACACACACACTGACACACACACACACACATACACTGACACACACACACACTGACTGACGCGCGCGCACACACACACACACACACACACTAACTGACACACTGACTGACACAGACACACACTTACTGACGCGCGCGCGCACACACCCACGCACGCACGCACACACACACACTGACTGAATGACTGACTGACTGCCGCACGCACACACTGACTGACTGAGGCACACACGCACACACTGACTGTGTGTGTGTGCGTCAGTCAGTCTGTGTGTTTGTGTTTCTGCGTCAGACTCACTGACTGACTGACGCACACACAATGACTGACGCACACACACTGCATGAAGCTGTAAAGGAGGGAGGGGGGGGAACTGGATTGATGTGAATGGGGGACAAACAGAGAGAGGGGGAGGGGTGAGGAGAGAGAGAGGAGCGGGAACATTACATCCCGGGCAACGCCGGGTCTCTCAGCTAGTATAAAATAAACGTAAAGAGAGGGTGCATACCATTCAATGATGGATACAAAAAAAGGAACAACAGGACAGTCACTCTTATACTCCCAGAAAGTGAATATATATATATATCATTTACGTGAATCACTATCCGTATTTGAAGTGTGTATATAAATATATATATACATACAAATGAGCATACAGTAATATTTCCATTTGCTATTTGCCTTGCTATGGAGGGTTTTTGTCACTTTTTTACTCACATAACTTCACATATACATATATATATATATATATATATATATATATATATATATATATATATATATATATATATATATATATATATATACACACAGTGGAAGTGTATTGTGTGTATTTACCTACACACTCACTCCACATTTCAGTAACATACATATACATCTAAATAATATTCACATATACACGTTTGCTATAAATGGAATTATTACAATTTTACATTATATACACGTGCAATGAATGGAATAAACACTGTAATAAGTTTGAAATCGCCTATCCGAGCTGCTATGCATGGCTGATCCCTTTTCTCCAGCTTCCTTGAATGTACTCTATGAGGAAGATCATGTGACCAGATGCTAGTGCACGTTTAGAGAGAGGGAGGGCAGTGCTGACAAAGGGGTGTGCCAGAGTTTGTGACAGGACATGAAGGGGCAGTGCCTTAGCAAATGGCTGTTAAAATAGAACACAAGAAAATTGGTCTTTCAAAGTTGTTTTTTTTAAAACAGAAAATGCTAAAAGTATTATTTCTTACTACAGAACTGATTTATTAAAAAAACCACACATGCAGGATATTGACTGAACTGCAGCTTTAAGGACTACCATGCTCAGCCAATTTGGAGCAGGGATCGGTGAGCATGTAAAGGACCGTTAGATAATCAGATGAAAAGCACAAGGCTGAATGTAATGATTGCCTCTTGATTGAAGAGCCAATCCACGCTGAGTTGCATGGCTGTAAATGCTGATTGTCATCCACATGATCGTCATGGGGCGGAGTAAGCACCGCAGGTGAAATTGATGAAGTAATTATTCTGCTGTTAGTGTCAACTAATGGTCGAGTTCTTCGCTTGACAATTGGACGGCGTCTGCACCTGATCCTGTCAGCGTGAGGCACGTCACCAGGGGCATCACGAGACACGTTACGAAGGTGGGGCCTAAACCAGATCCTCTCAAAGGGTTAATTTTGGGCATTGGAGTTTTGACTATGTATATGTATTGATATTTCCAAGGCACTGAATAAAATGTAAGGTTTTTATTATGTGAAAACATTGGTACTGGTATGGGCCGGTGGATTGTTTAACCCATGTGGGGGCAGTAGTACCACTCCTCTGGACATAGGGGGTTCAACTCAAAAACATTTTTAACCTCAGAGCCTAGCCCCCCCCAGCTGGACATCTGTTTTCCCATGCTAGCATAGGCCCCTATTTCTGGGTCGTTTTCGAGGACTTTGGAGGGTGAGGGGCAAAGGCCAGTGTCCAGAGTGGGTCATGTGTAAATGGCACCCACTGGGATTGCCCTCAAAACAAAAGTGGAGCCCTGCCCCTCACCACCAAATCAGCGCCATTTCATCCAATCTCATGTAACTGTAACTGCGATGATCAATGTCTGCCGTAAGCGCTTCTGTGATTTGCTGATATCTCCCGCTCCCTCTGACATCACTATCGGCAAAAGGGCAGACTTGCAGCCGCGCCCCCTCGCCTCTGATTGGCCTGTTCGTATCTCCCGTCATTCTCTGGCTGAGCGGTGTTTCTCCATGCTTTTGAATGGGAGCTATGAATATACAAATGCTTAGCTGCTCGGAACTGGCAGGTCTTGGTGAAGCAGAGACTTAACTGGAAATACGGGCAGGTGGTGATCCAAGGCTTTTTTATCAACAGAGATGATAATTTGCTGAAAACATCCTGGGTAAGATTGCTTTGGCAGCGCCCAGCACCTTGTGAGTTAGGAGTCCCCTGTTAGTCCTGTAATTGCTGTAACTAATTGTGGTGAGTGTTTTACAGTGTTTTAATTGTGTTCCCGTGCTTGTCATGTTCCCTGTTGGCTCTTGCCAGAATAAACCCCTGTTTTTTAATCCCCTATTCTGCCTTGTGCTGTGATCCGTGTGTATGTCATCTGGTCTCCCATTTGAATTTAAATTATTGTTTGTGTTTGGAGCATTCAATGAGCTGTATTCATCACTGAATAATTAGGTACAATAAAAGGTAGTTCAGGTTCTACAATAATCCAGTGTATTAATTTTGCCTTTCCAAACTATTTCATTATTGCATATATATTTTTTTGTTTCTACTAATGGACTATTGTACTGTACCATATTTTCTATTTCTTTTCTTCAGGTGTAAAGAGTTACTTTTAGCTACTACCAGAGCATTGTTTGACCTTATTGATGGAGATACCAAACAGGTTTGTGTTAAAAAAAATTTTTTTTTAAGTCTTATGCTGAATATATTGATTTTGCGATAGGGCTTGCTGGTACACCATTTTAAATTATTTGATATTTATATAAGTGCTTGTTTGATCTCGTCTGTACATTATCTCTTTATGATAATGCACCAATTATTAAGTTCAAACCTACAACGTACAGTATACACCCTCATTTTTAAATTCTTAATTGTATCATGTTGAGACCTAATGCATTTCTTGAGTGTTACTGCTAAATTTACCAGAACAAGATTTTAAAAGGTTGTTATAATATGACTTGTAATGTTAAAGGAGAAAAAGTCTGCTTTAAATATAGAAGATATAATTCTGCATTTCAAACCTAGCATTTTGTAAGTTTTCATATAATGTTCCTTAATCATATTTGTCGAATGCTTGGATAGCAGCAGAG
Source organism: Ascaphus truei (assembly GCF_040206685.1). Taxonomy (NCBI): domain Eukaryota; kingdom Metazoa; phylum Chordata; class Amphibia; order Anura; family Ascaphidae; genus Ascaphus; species Ascaphus truei. The sequence goes on along the minus strand of NC_134489.1, from coordinate 45,729,392 downwards.
GACCAAGAGGTGGGATCTGCGCCTTTTTGTGTTAAGGCCGTAATGGGCGCTACCACAGAGGAGTAGTTCTGGATGAATCTGCGGTAGTAATTGGCGAAGCCTTGGAAGCGTTGTACGGCTTTCAGAGTCGTGGGCCAAGGCCAACCCAGAACCCCTTTCACCTTGGCTGGATCCATGGCGAGGCCGCTATTAGAAATGATATAACCCAAGAAGGCCGTTGTGGTTTGACGGAACTGACACTTCTAACACATTTAGCGAAGAGGCGTTTTTCTCGTAGGCGCAGGAGTACCTGTTTAACATGACCAGAATGTTCCTGTATAGACTTGGAGAAGATCAATATATCATAGACGTGACCAAAAGGGGGGGGGGGGGGGGACTATATGTTTGATGGCAATGAATAAAGTCTCTCATTTGGTATACTAACATTTGCTGCAACCTAATTAGAATTATCTTCACATATCTGCAAAAGATTACACTTTATTGTTTTTAATTCAATCATACTGTAGATATGCAATGGCCCCTTAATTGCGATGTTCACCAGAGGAACATAAAAAGTTGGCCAGAGATACAGACAATCATCTTGTCCCTTAATTGAAACGTGTGGAATTTCTGGATGGAAATATATTTCTGGTGGCCTATGTTTTCTAGGCAGCCATCAATTTTCAAGTAGATATTTTGGTGAAATGTGCCAAAACACAAAGAAGTTTGACTTAGAAAAAGTGTTTTTGATATTTTCACTTCTGTATTTAAAGTAACTGTGAATTCCTTGTGTGTGTGTGTGTGCGTGTGTGTGTCAGTCAATGTGCGTGTCAGTGTCTGAGTTTCTGTCAGTTTGTGTGTGTCTGTCTGCTGTGTTTGTGTGTGTGTGTGTGTGTCGGTCAGTGTCTTCCTTCTCCCTCCCCCGACGTCACTAATGGCCTCTTCTGCCAGCAGTGATGTCACTTCCGTTATGGAATTTTGTTACAACAAGAGATTTTTCCTATCAAAATTCTTTTAAAACATTATTGACATTTACTTTAGATTTATTCTTTACCCATATGAATTGTCTCATAGATAACTAAAGATCCTAATAAAAGAATGTCTGTGTTGAACCACCACTTTGTGAGACATCCAGCAAAACTATTTGAGTCAAGATACGAAACTGCAATAACTTTATCAGGTATGTAAAAGTGTAAAATGTCATGATTTTCTGGTGCAATGTTCTCTGAATAGTTGTATCAGAAGATTTGAAGATAAGGTTACTTTTAAGACTTAAAGACTCCTATTTGTCTTTAAGGCCACCTCTGTGACCTACCACCCTTTTCAGCTTAATCACCTATCCCGTATGCACCCTATCCCTATTTACCAGCCAATTTCACTCCAAATTTATGGTGAGCGGTAGCCTATCACTACCTTGTTATATATACTTTTAAGACTTTCCATAATGTTATCTTAACATGTAGTTTTTTTTATTGTAGGTTTTGTCCATATTTTGTTATAAAAACCTAAAGCGTGTTGCATAAAATTGCTTTACTAAACTTGCTTAAACATTTGCTTAAATTATATTTAACAGCCTTATTAATTTTCTGCAGTTCTTAAATGACCTTGTTTTGTGGATTAGTATATGTGTAACTGTTTTTGTATTGGAGAAGTTGGTAATGATGTTAGCCTTCATTTTATTTGTACAGCATTTTTTAAATGGTTACAAATAAACATTTTGCTTGGTAAAAAGGTTTTAGCGGTATTTTTGTAAAGAGAAAAGTGTCTTGTGGACACCAGGCACATTATTGACTTAAAGTAATAATCAGGTTTAGCGGTTAAGTTGGTAACACAGTAAACAATTTACTTTTAGGGTCCTCCATGTGGATTCATATTGGAGCCTCAAAATGGACTTATTCTGTTATCAACGTAAGTTTTGTCCCTGTGGTCATGTACATTCTTAGAATTGTTACATATGTGTGTATATATATTTTCAAATGCAAAGCCAGCAGTACAACCAACTTCACACTGATGATACCCATTAAGGTTGAAACATGTCTGTGAATGGTTTCTCTGGCTTTGCATCTGATTCCCATGCTGTGCTTTAAAGCTGTGTTAACAGCGAGCATTAGCTTGTATGGGCTCCATGTAACAATGTTTTTCAGACAAAAGGTGACACAGTGTGTGCTCATTTGCATGTCATTTCCCAGAATCCCTTGCTGCAGTGGAAGCACTGTATGCTGGGGATAATGGTGAAAGGCATGGTTGCAGACCTGCCTAAGACATGTGAATGTGCTCACAAGTGATCTTTTTATTTGCTATATGCAATACGGTGGAGGTTTCTTGTTGCCTTTTTCACCCACCATAACTTAAAACGTGTGTGTGTATATATATGTTACATAGTTACATCGTTACATAGTAGATGAGGTTGAAAAAAGACATAGGTCCATCAAGTTCAACCTATGCTAAATTTAGACAACAGATACTTTATCCTATATCTATACTTATTGATCCAGAGGAAGGCAAACAAAAAACACCATTAAGGGGAAAAATTAATTCCTTCCTGACTCCAAGAATTGGCAATCTGATTAATCCCTGGATCAACATTCTTCCCATGTTTACTTATTGGTATATCCCTGTATACCTTTCCCATCTAAAAAGATGTCCAACCTTTTGTTGAACAAATCTATTGTATCTGCCATCACAGTCTCCATGGCTAATGAATTCCACATTTTAACTACCCTTACTGTAAAGAACCCTTTCCTTTGTTGCTGGTGAAATTTCCTTTCCTCCAACCTTAAGGGATGGCCCGAGTCCTTAATACTGCCCGTGGGATGAATAGTTCTTTTGAAAGCTCCTTGTATTGTCCCCGAAATATATTTGTATATAGTTATCATATCCCCTCTTAGACGCCTCTTTTCTAATGTAAATAAATCTAATTTAGCTAGCCTCTCCTCATAAGTTAGATTGTCCATCCCCTTTATTTATTTGGTGGCTCTTCTCTGCACTCTCTCTAGTTCCATAATGTATTTTCTTAGGATTGGCGCCCAAAATTGTACTCCATATTCAAGGTGTGGTCTTACTAGTGCTTTCTAAAGTGGCATAATTATGTTTACTTCCCTTCCATCCATTGCCCGTTTGATGCGAGATAAGATCTTGTTTGCCTTTGCAGCTACTGCATGACATTGGGCACTATTGCTAAGCCTGCAGTCTACAAGCACTCCTAAATCCTTCTCCATCAAGGATTCCCCCCATATATCGCCATTTAATTTGTAAGTCGCCTTTTTATTCTTGCATCCCAAATGCATAACCTTACATTTATCTGTATTAAACCTCATTTGCCATTTACCTGCCCACGTTTCCAGTCTCTCCAAGTCCTTCTGAAGAGAAATTACATCCTGCTCTGATTCTATTACCTTACACAATTTAGTATCATCAGCAAAGATGGAGACTTTGCTCTCGATCCCAACCTCAAGGTCATTAATAAACAAGTTAAAAAGCAGGGGTCCCAGTACCGATCCCTGAGGTACTCCACTCATGACTTTAGTCCAACCTGAAAAAGTTCCATTTATGACAACCCTCTGTTGTCTGTCCTTTAACCAGTTTTCAATCCAGGTGCATATATTATTACTGAGTCCAATTTTCTTTATTTTGTACACCAACCTCTTGTGTGAAACCGTATCAAAAGCCTTTGCAAAATCTAAGTAGACCACATCAACTGCATTACCCTTGTCTAAATTCCTACCTACCTCCTCAAAGAAACAAATAAGGTTAGTTTGGCAAGATCTATCCTTCATAAATCCATGCTGACTATTACTAATAATTTTGTTCCCGGTTGTGATCTAGCTCCCTTTTTAAATATAGGCACCACATCTGCTTTACGCCAATCTTGTGGTACTGAGCCTGTGGAAATGGAGTCATTGAATATTAAATATAATGGTTTGGCTATTACTGAGCTTAACTCATTGAGAACTCTTGGATGTATGCCATCGGGGCCAGGTGCCTTATTTACTTTAATTTTTTCAAGTCGCTTATGAACTTCTTCCTCAGTTAACCAATTGTTCATTAATATGGAGGTTGTGGCTTCCTCCTGCGGCACTTTTATTGAACTTGATTCTTCCCTGGTAAACACAGAGGTAAAGAATTTGTTTAATACCCCAGCTTTTTCCTTATCTTTTATTTTCTCATTTTTTTGTTAAGGTACTTAAAGAACTTTTTAGGGTTGACCTTCCTTTCTATTGCAATCCTTTTTTCATTATCCATTTTTGCTAATTTGATTGCCCTTTTGCAATTTTTGTTACATTCCTTATAATCCTGATACGATGTCTCCATACCTTCTGACTTAAAGAATCTAAACGCCGTCCTCTTCTTGTCCATTTCCTCCCCTACCTGTTTATTTAGCCACATTGGTTTTGACATATTTCTTTTATACTTATTACCCAAGCGTATACACTGATAAGTGTGCTTTTCTAACAATATTTTAAAGACTGCCCATTTATCTTCTACATTTTTCCCGGCAAAAACATCATCCCATTGTATTACTACTAGATTAGACCTCAGTTTATTAAAATCTGCCTTTCTAAAGTTTAAGGTCTTTGTTGAACCCAAGAAATCTATTTTTGATAATTTATTTCAAATGAGACCATGTTATGATCACTGTTACCCAAATGTTCCAGGACTTGAATATTTGTTATTACTTCTACATTGTTTGATTTGACCAAATCCAGTATTGCCCCTCTCCTGGTTGGTTCCTCAATAATTTGGGTCATATAATTGTCTTTAAGCAACCCCAAAAACCTGTTTCCTTTTGTTGTAACGCTAATCTCATTGCCCCAGTCTATGTCTGGATAATTAAAATCCCCCATTATGTAAACATGACCCAGTTTTCCATTTGCAAAAGTATTTTAGCTTCCTCAATCTCACTGATATTTGGTGGTTTATAGCATATTCCCACAAACCTTTTCTTAATACTTTTACCTCCACTGCTAATTTCTATCCACAAAGTCTCTACATTTTCATCATTCCCTTCATAAACATCATTCCTTATGATAGGTTTTAGATCCGGTTTAACATATAAACATACTCCACCTCCCTTTCTATTTGTTCGATCCTTCCGAAAAAGGGAATAACCCTCTAAATTAACTATCCAGTCATGAGTTTCATCCCACCATGTTTCAGTAATGCCTATGATATCATACTGCTCCCTTGCAGCTATTAATTCAAGCTCCCCCATTTTATCTGTCAGGCTTCTTGCATTAGCAAGCATGCATTTAAGTTTTTTTTCAGCCTGTACTATTATCTTATCTGCTCCTTCCTTTCTGCGCCCACTTGGTTTAGTCTTTAGAAGTTTTCTAGTATTATCTGTATTTACTATGGGTGTCTCACTGCTTGTCAAACTCGCACTTGCCCCCATTCTACCTCCATACCACCTTGTATCCTCCTCTATTCCATTTAGTTCATTATCTGTTTCATTCCCCTCCCCCCTCCATCCTAGTTTAAAATCTCCAACCTTTATAGCATTCTCCCCCCTAGCACAGAAGATCCCTCTTCATTGAGGTGCAATCCGTCCCTAGAATATAGATGGCACCTCTCAGAAAAGGAGTCCCAGTGCTCTAAAAACCCAAACCCCTCCTTCCTGCACCACTTTGTTAGCCATGCATTAACCTCCCTGATCTCTGACTGTCTCCCTGCGGTAGTAGCGCATGGCACTGGTAGTATTTCAGAAAACACTACCTTGGAGGTCCTTGCCTTAAGCTTTTGGCCT